>NC_141620.1:33534842-33686380 GCF_047967505.1 Dipteris shenzhenensis
GCCTAGGATGCTCAAATTAGTGTGGGAGGCACCTTTGGTGGGCTAACCTAGTCCCAAATGGCCCGAGCCTACTCCTGTATGATGCGGCTGCTCCTGGTTAAAGCAGACCTGCTCATGTGCAAAGCGTGTCAGCTCCATCTCGCACTCACAGACACTATGTACTCCATGAGCAAGGTATCCCAAGCCTCTGATGTATCATCCCACCCGTGTCCTAGTTGAAACTGTGATGGCTATGACATGAAAGTGTGGGGATGAGTCCGGAAGCTGGGTGGTGACTGGGTGAACTCAGTGAGGTATAGAGATGACAGTGGAATGAATGAGGCAGTCCCAATGGGATGTGGGGGGGTGGGCTGACTGAGAGGGAGAGGGGAGAGTGAAGCATAATGTGGAGCAGTGTATGACACCTCCAAAGTAGGTGTCATAAGTGGTGGGAAAGTTGTAACAGGAGAGGAAGGGAAGGGAACAATGGAACCACTGGCATGAGGCTGATAGTGGTTGTAGAGGCTGTGGAGCTGGAGATGTAGAGAATGTAGTTGAAACTAGTGCTGAAGTGGAAGCTGAAGTCAAAAGCGAGGATGTAAAGGGAGCTGAGACTGGAACTGGAACTGAGACTGAAGCGGGGACTGAAGTCGAAGTAGAGCTGAGGGTAGAACTGAAACTGAAGCGGGGGCTGAAGTCAGAGTAGGGATAGAGGCTGAAGCTAAGGCGGAGGTGGGCCCCGCCTTTGCTTTGCTATCAACGTCAAGTCCAATTTGGTTGACGCGCGTGTTCACATCCTCAAATTTCAGTTGTATCAGTTATTTTTGTTGTTGTTGTTGTCGTCTTTCTTGGCTTTATCTGTCTCTTTCTTAGCTTTTCCCATTACCTTGGGTTGATTTGTGTCCCCTTGATGCAGGTTTTAGTGCGAGATCAAGAGTGGGGGCATAGGCTCCCTCCCCATGGTGGGAAGCACACCCAATGTGAGGAAGGTAGGGTAGTCGGAGGCGGGTGGGAGAGAGCAGAGGGAGGGAGGAGTTACAGAGGAGAAGCTACAATGTGGAGGGCAGCCAAAGGTGGAGAGGTGAAGGACAAGTGAAGGAGGGAGCTTCCCACGAGGGGGGGCTGAGGCGTGGCGAGAGAGAGGGGATGTGAGGTGGTCCAGGAGGCAGGAGGGAGTGAATGGGAGGCCTAGGTGGGGGCAAAGAAGCCTAGGCAGGGGCAAAGAGGCAGGCTCGCACAGGGTGTTGCAGCGAGAGGAAGGATGGCAGGTGAGGGAGCTGCAGAGGCAGAGGAGCTGCAGGGGTAGAGGGGCTATAGGGGCAGAGAGGAAGAATGGCAGATGGGGGAGCTATCGAGGCGGAGGAGGAGCTGTAGGGGTGGAGGGGCTACAGGGGCGGAGAGGATGGATGGCGAGCAGGGGAGCTGTAGGGGCGGAGGGACTGCAGGGGCAGTAGGCAGCGCAGGGGCAACACCCTCTACCCCACATGCAATCTGCTATTGAGGAGACATCCAGATGGGTTGACGTGGCCAAACAAGAACTCACTAGGGTAATCGTTTCGGCTACCCTCATGGAGCAACATCAGAGAGCCAGTAAGGCTCTCAACATCAAAGTACGTGGGATCCCACGCTTTGAGGTTACACCGATGGTAGATGCAACTGCTTTTGTGGCCGTCGCTAGTCTAGGTGTGGCTGAGCACAGGATAGAGAGGGCATGGTAGGTGGGGAGAGACCCCAACCGAGAGCAAATCTGATCATACAATTCCAGGACACTCAGGCATGACTTTCAACTCTACGACATAGGTCAGTCCTTCGAGATCAGCCCAGCGATCTCCATGGATGAGGAGCTCACCCCTCTATAGGTTGAGGAGAGATGTGTTTTGCTACAGGAGTGGGATCAAGCCCGAAAGGAGGGGAATTGGGCAGCGGTCCGAGAGGGACAACTTCTGACATGCCCCTATAGGGCACCATCCCCCTCCCCTACATATGGAAGCGGGGTCTATGAGACTCAAATATCCGAGACCCTATCATGCACCATTTGGAACTGTAATGGTACCTTATGGTCAGAACCAGGGAACTTCTTAGAATCCTATATAGGTCATGACATAGTCTTTCATACAGAGACACATCAGAGTCCAGAGTGCCCACTTCTAGTAGTCAGCAGATATACATGGGAGTCTACCTACAGAGATGAGATGAGGGATACAGGGGGGTTCGAGGGTCAAGTGGAGTTGCAGTCCTTTTTAGATCCACACTTTTGGGGACCATTTTAGTAGTATAGAGTGATGCAAATTCTAGGTTTCTTTGGATCCAGATTCGGCACACGAATAGTTGGGATGCAGTTTGCTACTTCCCCCCTGAGACCTCCCACTTTGCCAGAGATATCTGAGGTGAGGATGAGAATCTCCATTTTCTACTCTTTATCAGTCCATTGTTGACTTCTCTAGCCATGGAGAAGTCCTCCTAGTGGGGGACTTCAACATGAGGACCAGTGCCTATCAAGTACCACTCCTCGACTTTAGGGATGATTCCACTCTACTATCAAACATTGACCTTGAGGACGCATGTATGATACGCGTTTCGGTGAGGTCCATTCACATCGTATGGGTAGGCCATATTAGACCTCTGTAGGATGCATGATCTCATTATCTATAATGGTCTTGACAGATGGTTTGCCTCATGTGGTTTCATGTGCTTTCCACATGGGGGAGGCTCCAGCGTTGTTGATTACATCATGGGATCCCCTGCCTTCACATCTCGCATCATTGACTTCACTATAGCACCTCTCCTTCCAAGGGCTGATCATACCTATCTTTTCTTTAGCATCTCCACTCCACGTTACATAGCACCTTCCACCCCACCGAGTTCTTACTCCACCTACCATGATATATGCTTTGATCGTAATCACTCACCTACTTGCTCTGGCTGTCTATACATACTTCTTGCTTGTATTGACTTTAGCCCTTTTAGAGGATCATGCTGCCCTGGTCACCTGCTCAGGGCATTTGGTAGCTTTTATGGCATTTTTACACTCAGTGACATTGCAGGAAATTGGGTCACATTTGCGAGATTTGTAGTCAAATTTGGGATTTTTCACATTTTCCCCCTTTTTTGGCAAAATTGCCCTCTCTAAATTTGGATCTTTCACTCAATTTGCTACCATTTATAGTGATAATTTCTTGATTCAGCTAAATTTGAGATTTTCTTGCATTGGCCCTTTGATCTAGGTAATTTTCCCTTCAAAATTTGGGGCTTTTGCCTCCTGTGCAGCCCATTTAGCTGTCGTGCCCTGGAAGTTTCCTTGCTAGTACATCAAGCCACTATTTATGGAGAGGTAAAATATTCATTATTGGCTGCACTCCAAAATAGTATTTGAATTCAACACCAAGCCCTAGTTTTCCCAAGTAATGCGCCTATATCTTTGTGTTCACAATCTTCATGGTCATCATATCCAAAACTTTGAAGACATGTTCAAGACACATTTTTGGAAGCCTCTCCATCCGTCTTGTAGAATCTCCTATAGATTATTCAAATGGCATCACATCATGAACATGCCTTCAAGTTCGACTTCATGCACCGGACAAAATCCAAGAATGGATTGTGAGCAGGAAGGGGGGCAAGTTAACTCCCGTAGTTAATTGTTCATACAAGTGCCAAGTATTTAAAAGATTGAGAAGAGAAGTAGGAGAGGATGTGAGATAGGCAATATGATATCCACCTTGGAGCCATATGGGCTCAAGTGTTTGTAAAAAGAGAGTGAGAGAGGTGAAAGAGAGAACAGGGTTGGCCCTCCCTTCAAAAGGTGGAATGTATAGATGGCCAAAAGTTTGACTTTGTCTTCATTGTGTACATGAAACTTTTGGAATACAATCTCTCTCATTCTCTTCATCTTCTTGTGAGTGATACTTCTTAATTTCTATTGTGCATTTCCTTCTCAAGGGAGGGGGGGGGGGGGGGGGGGGGGGGGGGGGGTCACTATGTATAAATCCTACATATCACAATTCAAGGCCTTTTTTTTTCCCCAAAATATTACTTCATTAAGTATGAATGAAAACCGCAAGAGCAAGCTCTAATGCGGGAGTACATCATGCGATGCTTGAGAAAAAAACCAGCTCAAAAAGAGCTAACAAAAATCTAAGGTGGAGGCTGAAAATGCCTCCTCAACCTTAAAGGACACTCAGAGAAGAAAGGAGATCCTCTCCGAACTCTGAAAAAAGTATCTCTCCTGGCTGTAGCTACTCTAGAGGATCCCTGCATGCTCAACTAGCTGGCCATCAGTGTGTGTATAGTATTAGTCCATATACTGGCCATAGACTAGGAAGGGTGAACCTGGGAACCCTCTATCACCTCCATACATCTAGCCCTCCAAATATACCAAGCTGCAATGCCTGGGGTGCCAACTCCCTTTAGCAAGAAAACCTATCAAAATCTTGAGTATGAGATGAATTTAACAATATGCCATGAGTAGAATTTATTCAAATTATTATGGTTGTGTTCTACACTAAAAGAGCTTCAAATATTATTTACATCTTGAAATTTGGGTTACACATGAAAAAGTTACATTAACTTGAAAGGAGATGGGTTTTCATAGTTTAGTGTATTTTTTGTTTTACCCCCCCTCATCCAAAAGACCCCCCCCCCTTGGGCCTCACATGTTATGAAAAATATATACGAATCTTAAAATCTTGCATATTTTTCAAGGCATATACCTTATATTTTGTGGGAGGGGGGACATGAAACTTTCATATTTTTCCCTTGCATATTTCAAAAATTTTAAGGAAATCCATGCATATTATATATGGACCTTGTCCCCCCATACCCTGGATTTTGGATGAGGGTAGTAACATATAACATATTGAGTTGGTGCCCCAGGCTGTAATGCTAGCTAGAATCTCCCATGATGTGTCTACCAAGGCATGAGCATCTCTAAAAGGAGTGAAGGGAACATCCTAGAGAGAACATGACTCCACAAAGTGTCATCATATAATGAATGCTGAGTCTGAGTCATGTCCCTCAAAAAACACCTGAGGGCCAGTAAGAGAGAACCATGCCACTAATCCCCAAGTCATGAAGAAGGGTGCTCTATGAAATATGCTCAAAATCTTAGCAACACCCTTCCAGATCATCCTCGCATGTCTGCACTCCTAGAGGCAATGTTGAACTGACTCAAGTACTGCGTGGCATTGAGGACAAGTAGGTTTAGCCTCGAGCCTGGATCTCCATAGGTCTACTGTAATCCCTCCATGAATAGAAAGCCAAAAGAAGAGAGTGATCTTTCTATTCTTGAGGGAATCCAAAAGCCTCCTCCAAAAAAATTCCTGCACCTCTGTAGAAATATGAAAAAGTATCCCAATGAGGAGCTCTACAGGGCCTCCAACCTCTACTGCTAAGCTGAAATCTCCTGGCATTTTTTACTGTGTAACAAAAGAAGGGGAAGCTCTTATCTTGGTGCCCTTCATCAATCCATTCCCACTCCCCTGGGTCCCACTACAAGAACCTAATGGGGGAACTGCCATATAACTAGGGTCCAAAAGACCAAAGTGCTAGGAGAACATGGTCAGGATTAAGATACCAGTGTGAGTCTATGCCCCACTCCATGTCACCTACAATGCTAACAGGCTAGAAATCAACCTCCAGAAGAATATCATCTGAAGATCTCAGAAGTTTGCCTCCCAAGACCGAACATCAAAGACAAGGGTCTTCTCATGTGCATCCCGCAAGGCAATAACCTGTAAAGGAACACATGTCCCCGTGAAAGCTCCCAAGCAAGTGGACTATGTGATCAGCATGTCATTTGTATCTATCCACCCTGCTGGTATGGCTGCCTCTATCTGCTACATCCTAACTGCACTCCGTCTAATGTGGCCAACTGATAAGAGTCTATGGTCCTCTAGAAGCTTCCTAAAAGCCTTCCAGGCACCTACTATTGAAGCAACTCCCCTTTCCCATTTGGACCACTACATATAATTTGACACTCCTAGTGATTTGCTATGCTCATCCAATATAGAGTCATTCCACATGATTGGCTACCTATCTATTTCTTCATGAGAAGAGGGTGTAACTCTCCAAAGAGTGCCTCTAAAGCTACCCCAAGCTTTCAAAATGGCAGCCATGAGAGGGGAAGAGGGAGATCTAAGATGGGATGAAGTAAAGATCCATCTCGAGCTATCCATCCCCCCATGAGATGGTGTACAAGATTGAATGCTATGTAAGAAAAGTTCTATCCAAGACTCCTATCTAGGTATTAATCCTCTCACTACAAACTTACAGAGCAAGGCCATACATTGCAAGTTTGGATCAATAATATTGAGACCTCCTTCCCCTGTGGGGATAATGAGGGTCTCCCAAGCCACCCTACCTATAACATCTGAGGTGCCCCCACTCCATAGGAAGTTCTTGATAGGTCTCATGAGCTGAGAGATACAACCTCTAGATCTGCACCAACATGAGCAAACAAACCAGGAAGTAGCCAATAATACATGGTTCACAACCACTACTTTGAATGCAAGGTCAAGTCTGGCAAAACTCCAAAAAAAGAGTTTCCTCATGATCCTCTCCAACACGGGAGCAAACTGATGTGTTGAAAGATGCCCGCCCCAACCTAGCATCCTAGGTACGTGATGGAAACACCCCTCTGAATCCAAGTGAATCCTATGTCATTTCTCTAGTTTGGAGTCTCCTCATCAATAATCCAAAAGCCATTGGATTTGTTCTAATTAATATGAGCCCCTGCTGCATTGTAAAACAAATCCAAGGCTTTCGTAAATGAGGTAAGTGTCCATGGTGTGGCATCCAAAAAAATAGATGTGTCATCTTCCAAATCACTATCCAAGAGCTCATCCTTCTGCCTCAATGGAAGCTTCATCCCTATAATATGAGCTTGAGCTCTAAGGTAATAATTTATAGCTTTGGCCACAAAAAAAAAAGAGAAAGGGGGATAAAGGGCATCTATGTAGTCTTGACGATGACCCATGTGTCATGGGGATGTTGAAGAGATGCCGATGGAGCCTCCACTCCAAGCTACTCCTTGTGAGAGCAATGCAAGATATGAGCCGTCCGCATGTGTCACTCAAGTAGCTTCTGGATTGTTGCAATGTGTTTCCATGAGAGAAGAGGGAACAGGGAGAGGGGACAAGAGCGGGGAGAAGGGAGGGAGAAGGAGAAGGGCAAAAGAGAGTGAAGGGGGATGGAGTGGCAAACACAAGGGAACTACAAGAGAAACAAGGGAACACCCAAAACACTCTTGGAAGAGAAGAGGGAGCTTGTATTCCAACTTGTGCAAATAACAATGAAGACCAAAGTCAACCATTTGGCCTTTTATACATGTCACCTTTTGAAGGGAGGGCTGACCCTTTTCCTTTTAGCACTCTCCCTGGGAGGGCCGGCCCTTTTCCTTTTAGCACTCTCCCTCTCTTTACATTAAAAGGCTCTTCGGCCTATAGGGTGCCAAGGCATATTGCTATTCTTTCCATCTTTCCCTACTAGTGGAAATAGCGCTTGTTTTAACCATATAAGAGTGCTTGGGACAAAGCCTGGCATTAGGAGGTGTTCCTAACCAGCTCCCAAATAGTGCTTGTGTTATCCTCACGCCTCCAAGCCCTAAGCTATATTGGTGCTCAAACCCCTTATATGAGGCTCAAAATCTGGAATGGCGAGGCTTAACTCCTGTGAGACACTTAACCACAACTTGCAGCTGGAACCTACAACCTGTGAACTGGAACTTGCAATCTGTGATCTGGAACCTGCAACTTGTGCCTGTTGCCTGCAATCTTTGACCTTGGGATATTTGGGGCTCAAACTCCCTGAGCTTGTACTGTACTCCTTCCATGGCTGCAACCATTGTAGTAAATCATGAAGCCTAATCACCTCTAATCACTAATTACCCTCCATTCGGTGGTTGTACTCCATGGATGTTAACATGTCCCCCTTCCTGTTGCTGATCCACCCTCAGATCAACCACGCTAGAGGAGGTGTGTGGTGAGGACTGTCTGTAGGATTGCATAGCATTCCAACAGGCATGGAGTTAGCTGAGTGAGGTACGAGCGATACTTCCAAAAGGGGGTGGCATGCATATTGTCGCTTAACCTACCAAGGGAAGGGGCCATGACACCAATATGAGCTGCAATAGGATAGAAGAAAATGACACAAAGAAACGTTATTATGCGGATGTGGTGTTTGTGAATATTGCAGACGCAGAGGTAGAGACGGAGGTCCTAAAATTGCATAGGACAGATGTCGGGGTTGAAGATAATGTGATTGGTTAGATTGTGGAGACGATCATCGATGGACGATTGTGAGTGGGGAGGTTGCGAAGGAGTAAGAGGAGGAGGCAATTGAAGTGAACCATTGCCACGATAGCAAGATCGAGCATCAAGCCATACATGTCATTGAATGGTTGGAGGCGGAAGCAAAATCCATCCTGAGTCATTTCTTTGGGCAAGTTGTACTTTGCAAAATTGTACAACATATTATGCTCCTTTTGCTGGAGCTCTAAGAATTCCACCCAACTCTATCGACATTCCATTGGCATGTGCGGGGGGTGGATCCGGTGATCGACATGGGCACTATGGTAGTACCGCCAAAATTGATCCAGTTTTAGGAAGGGAATGCACTAGCGAGGCTTTAGACCAGAGGCTTTAGACCAGCATCTGCATCAATCTGTGGGATTGGAGCATCGAGGGCGAGGTTGTATCCTCCTCTTGTGCACTTTGGATACATGCATCGCTAGTTTGTCGGAAGAGTGGGTGATTAATTGTGTGAGGGGGTGCACCTCTAAGTTTTCATAGAAGTGGAGGTGATATCCCTTGAGTTGGCACTTCCAATGGTGCATAAGTGCACTATCTAGCAGTTCTTGGAATGACTACAATTCGGGGTGCCACTAGACATTTTCGGGCGGGGAGGAGGGAGGAGCTTCTGGATCCTGGTCAAATTAAATATTGCAATGGCTTCTTGGCCTTCCTCCTCGGCTAGTTCCTGGGGATATGCTACATGTATTGTTTCAAAATTGCTCGACAAGGACTCAAGTGAATCTTGGAGAGATTGTAGCACCTGGTTGAAGAGGATTATAATGCCGAGGGGGTTGTAGGTGGTGGACTGGTATGCCACAAGATGCCCTTGAGATTGTATTGTGAGGCTCAACCATAGTTTTGCATCCAATTAATGTCGGCTTGTAGACTTTTGGGGGTGTAGACCCACGGGCTGAGTTCCTCGATCTTTGCGATTGGCATCACATCATCATCCATCGGATAATTGGTGGACTCCCTTATGACGCGGCACCAAGCTTGGAAATTTAGTAGAATGGGATGGGTGACGAGAGCTTGGAGGTCAGCAGAGGGTCGGAGAAGAGAGAGACTAGAGGGCTGAAGATCTAAAGAAAAGTTAGTAATCACTGATTACCCTGCATGCGGCCATTGTACTCCATGGGTGTTAACATGCCCCCCTTCCTGTTGTTGATCCGGATCAACCGTGCTAGAGGAGGTTTGTGGGGTGAGGATTGTCTATAGGACTGCATAGCAGTCTAGCTGGTGTCAAGTTAGCAGAGTGAGGTACAAGCGATACTTCCAAAAGTGGGTGGCGTGCATATCCTCGTACATTCGAATGTGGTGTCCGTGTGGAGATTGTGGACGTGGATGTAGAGGCAGAGGTCCTGAAATTGTGTAGGACCAATGTCGGGGTTGAAGACAATCTGGTTGGCTAGATTGTGGACGCGATCGTCGATGGAGCGACTGTTGGCTTGGAGATTACAGAGGAGTAAGAGGAGGAGGCAATTGAAGTGCACCGTTGCCACGATGACAAGATTGAGTATCGAGCCGTACTTGTCATTGAATGACTGGAGGCGGAAGCAAAATCCATCCCGAATCATTTCTTTGGGGAAGTTGTACTTTGGTGGAAAGTTGTATAAGGGGAGGAGCTTGCGAAGCTTTGTCATCTTCAACGGGCATAGGTTCCGCCTCTGCTATGCATGTTGGCATTGTATCATCGACTGAACAAACAAAATTGGCTACTTTGAGTAGCGTGTTGAGAGCCTCTTCAAGGAGGTCTACTGGAGCCATAGAGGAGATGGACGAGGAGGTCCCGTGCTGTGCGGTGGTGGTGTTAGAGGCATTGGAAGAATATTCGGGTAGCATTGTGCAAGGACAGGGAGGTTGGGTGGCTTGTTGTGTGGGTTGGGCGGGATCCAGAGGAGGTGGTTGTGGGATTTTGGCAGGTGGGGCAGTATAATTAAATATTGCAATGGCTTCTTGGCCTTCCTCCTCGACTAGTTCCTTGGGATATGCTACATGTATTGTTTCAAAATTGCTCATCAAGGACTTAAGTGAGTCTTGGAGAGCTTGTAGCACCCGGTTGAAGAGGATTATAATGCTGAGGGGGTTGTAGTTGGTGGACTGATATGCCACAAGATGCCCTTGAGATTGTATTGCAGAGACTCATCAGCCGTAGGTTTGCATCCAATTAATGTTGGCTTGCAAACTTTCGGGGGTGTAGACCCACAGGATGAGTTCCTCGGGCTTTGTGATTTCCATCACATCATCGTCCATCGGATTATCAGTGGACTCCATGATGATGTAGCAGCAGGTTTGGAAATTTAGTAGAATGGGATGGGCGGCAAGAGTTTTGAGGTCAGTGGGGTGGAGAAGAGAGAGACTAGAGGCTGAAGATCTAAGGAAAAGTAGGACATGGCGAGAATGGGGCAGGAGTGATCGGGGGTTACGGTGGCAGAGGATTGTTTGGAGGGCATTAGGAGGGAGTGGGGCTATGAGATCTAGGTGGAATATAAGCTTTTGTGCATGGAGTGCATCAAAGTGCATTTGGAGTGTCGGAGGGGATAGTGTGTGGTGCGAGTGTGTAAGCAGCGAGTTGTGCAGAGACCTCCCTATACATTTTGAACTCTTGTTGCTCCCAATCTTCCAACCTTGAGTCTTCTTGGTGATCGGGGGCACATTGTCATTCGTTCTATTATTGAAGGGACACCGTCAATGCCCGTTCTTGCCCTATAATGTTTGGATCTAGCACTCATAGTTCTATTGAGTTTTGGCATGCTATGCCTCTGCCTTTTGCTCCAATGCTGTTTTAAGGCCAAACTCTGCTTTGTTGGCCTGGTCCATGAGTGTTTGGATTAGGGATTCGTTGGTAGATAGCTCATCCTTGAGTTTTGTGATTGTCAGCTCGAGCTCTTTAGCCTATGTTCAATACTCCTCTGCTCTGTTTATGGCCATTTGCCTTGTGGCTTGGGCAGCAACCATCATTATGTGGCTATCATGCGTGGAGAGTTGTGCTTGGAGGAGAGTTGCTGAGAGTTGCGAGGCCTATTCTTGCCTCCTTTGTAGAATTTTTTGTGCCACTTGTGGGAGCTATGCCATTTCTTCGAATAAGTTTTGCTCCATCTAGTCGACACACGAGAGCTACTTGACCATGTGGCTCTGTAGCCACCTGGTTCTGTCTCTTGAGAATAGGCCGTTGTGGAGGCTGAGACCTGGGGCACAATGAGAGTTGATGACGTGGCTTTGGCTCCTAGGTGGAGGCCAATGGTGATCATTTTGTCACTTGGGAGGTCCTTGATTAAGATGGGCTCCTATTGAACCCTTTTGCCCTTGTCCTGAGGATCCGCTTGCTGGAGTCATAGTTGATGGCTCAAGAATTCTTGCATCTGGCGATCCTCGTATTGTGCGAGCAGCTGACTTGGGTTTGATTGTGCAAGATGGCTTGCTGGAGTGGCACTGGGCTCTGTTATCACTTGCTTGGGCTTGACCTTTGCTTCTTCTGGCTCTTTTTGAGCTGGTCCCATGGCAGTCTTTTTGGCCAACCCGTAGCTAATAGGCAAATGCTGCTATAGCATGTGGTAGAGAATCGGCATGTAGAGCATTGGGTTGCCGATGACCTCCACATGTGTTTTGAGGTCATCCATCATTTGGTTGTAGAAATAATCTGCCCAATTTGTGACATGGGGTTCTACCAACTGCAACAAGATATTAGGCATGATGGACTGATGGTGGTCTGTGTGCCTTACTTGTGTCAGCCATTGCAGGGCCCTTGCCGGTCTTTCCATCTCTGGCTTGAGAATTTCCATGAAGTGGATGCACGCTTTGCTTTTCTTATGGTTGTAGTGTTAGACTTTGCTGAGGGCCTCCAACTTCTTCTTTGTTGCATATTGTCTTGCTGATGACCAGCAGAGCTCGAGGGTGGCTTGTACCACATCCTGATTGAGGTGGTAGTAGTGGGGAGTGCCCATTGCACCTTGCAAGATGCCCACATTGGTATTGCTATTGTAGGCCTAGAGGAACTCTCCCAAGAGCCTCATGTCCAAGTGGCATGGAAGGCGGTTTGCCAATCTGCTCAGGCCTACAACTGTTAGTGCTTCTTGCACCACTAGCTCTCTTAGTGCCACATAAGCTATTGCTGTGTGCTAGTAGAGGGTGTAGTCATGACCCTCATAGCTGAAGTGAGAGTGAATGGCGCATGCATCTAATTCTTGGAGCCAAGCCTCCCTGAGTGGTGAGTGCGTTTGTGAGTGCACGACTTTGTATTCTTTTTCTATGGGAGCCGAGGTGCGCTTCCTTGATGTCCTTGAGAGGGGCGTGCCTATAGTTGTCGGACTCTCTTGGGTGGCCTGTCGAACTCTCCTTGGTGGCCTATCGCATAGACACTTCCTCCTCCCCTTGCAAATCCTTGATTGGGAATTTGGAGGGCATGCAGATTGTTGCCAAGGGCGTTCTTTGTGAGTCAGAGGGACCGATGGCGTGCAGAATCAGAGGTTGGGGGTGGATTCCCAACTCCATCTCAAATTCAAAGAATTTGTTTTCCAGATCCATGGGGAAAAATGAGGGTAACCAAGTGACGAGGGAATTGGTGGAAGAGGAAAAGTTAGAGGACATAAACTAATTGTATTGGATGGCTGTGGAAGAGGGAAGGGGGCTGTGAGAATTCCGATAAAATTTTGGGAGAGTCTGAGGGAAACTACTATGGCGACGACCCAATGGGATCGGGCTCCTTTATATAGATTTTTGTATCCCCATGGTCAGCAGGATCTTCAGATGGCGATGATTGATGGATATGAAGATGACAATGATTGGCAGGATGACGGTTGGCAAGATATAGGGATGGCGGCGCTTGGTGAGATCTTTGATGGCGACAATCGGTGGCGGGATACGGTTATGGTCGCCACGATCGGCATGATATGTGGATGGCGACGGTCGATGGGATCTTCTAATGGCGATGGTCAGTAGCGTCTTTTGATGGCGATGGTTGGCAGGATATGGTTATGGCCACCACTGATGTGATATGTGGATGGTGACGGTTGGTGGGATCTTTCGATGGCGAAGGTTGGCGGGATAGTGCTATAGCAATGACCAATGGGATAGTGTCAAAAGGGAAAGAGGGGGAAAAGTGGGAAGGAGTGGGTAGGTGGGAGGGAGAAAAGAACGGGTGGGGTGTACCGGTGAGGAGTGGAATGGATTGTGAGGTCAGCATGCAAGATTGTGAAAAAAATTCAAAAGGGACGTACTAACCCTAATCACCTAGTGTTGACCGTGGATGTGTGTGTGTGTGTACGGCAGTGGCTTGTGGTCTACGGGTGCGTCGGGTGATATGCCTCTTGTAGTGACTCACCTAGACTTGGACTTGACGATCATGAGGAATGTAGTGTAGGCAGACGTCGTGCATAGCAGCCATGTAGAGCATGTGTCCATCTTGTGTCTTACCTTGGATGCCAGAGGTACATTGGTGTTATGACTAGTCATCATGAATGGTCCTTTATTGTGGGAGAAGCGAGTTCTTATGTGACCACCTTCAGCACAGACATTTGCTCTCGCACCATTGGAGATGGTACGATTGCAACTACCCTTGACAATTTGCCTTCAGATTTAGAGGGAGGTTCTTGTGTAACACCCCACATTGTAGGGGTTGGTTCTTGTGTTGCTCCCTCGTTGCCTTGGGAAATTTTTGTGTTGAGTTGGATGATTCGTGGTAATAGCGCACATTCAAGATTCTGGGGTTGGACTACTGTGGTCGATTCGTCGATAGGTTCTTATGGTTTTGCATCTCGGGTAGACACAAGTTCTTGTGTTGCTACCTTCGGAACCTTCGTGGTTTGTAAATTAAACTTCGGCACCCAGACGACCTGCTTGCCTCAGTCTTCAAAGGGCTTGGTAGGGACCCAACGTTAGGGGGATGATGCTGTTGAGGTGGTGGATTGGAGCCTACAGTTTGAAGCATGGGATGGCAATGTGTCCTTGGCATGAATGCTTTTGATAGAGAAATCTTTGGAGCAATTAGGGGCTCTTGTGACTCTGGTCGTTGGTTGTGCTTGAAGTAGCATTGAGCACAGAGAATAGCCTCTTACCTGTTGTTCACATTTTTCTTGAGTGGAGGATGACAATGGCGGCAAAATGGGCAATGGCACCGGGTTGCCACTATGATTGGCCTTTTGCTCTCTTCGGGGTTGGACTCTTTTCGAGGGTTGGAGGTGGATGGGGCTTCGGGTCTGCCCTCCCATAGAACTTCTTTGTCATGGCCCGACGAGGGTGAAACTGAAGGAGTAGGCCTTGGTCCACACAGTAGGACTACCGCAATTCTACCACCATTTGTGAGAGAAGTTGTTCAGGCGCACCAGTTGATTTGACAGTTCACTGCGTAGCACCAGGTCCTTCCCAATATGATCTGTTCATCAGTTGCTTCTGTGGGAAGAACATAAAAGCATATTTCTACTGCCTAGTGAGCAACCGTTAGATTTAAATTCACAAAACCCAAGGTGTGTATGAGTTAGCCATTGATAGCCCTTATTGAAGTAATGGTGAGGTTTAGGGGTGCCTGTAGCTTTTCCCATACCTCACGGGAGATGAAGATATGGCTGGCTCTTGTCGGATCCACGAGTGCTCTGATGCGCATGCGCGGGCCCTGCAGTTGAACATGCAACATAGCTAGTTATATTGTTAGCTCATCCACTAGTCCCGATTATTCAAGCATTGCCTTTGAGAGTGCTCTCAACGGAAGCAAGAACGGAAGAAGGAGAGAGAGAGAGAGAGAGAGAGACAGAGAGAGACAGAGAGCCACACAAGTTTTGATGGGTGCAGAACCACCCTAATCTTCTTTTTCATTCATTTATATATGTGTTTGAGTATTGTACATAACCGGGGTAAAGGCACAATGACCTTTAACCCCCACAACCTCCCACTTAAAGGACAATGTGCCTTTAAGGGAGAACAACCAGTGAGCATACTATCCAATGCCCATCAATACACGACAATACTCAAACCGCTAACTAGGTAGACTCTTCGTCAGCATATCTGCAGGGTTATCATCTATATGAACCTTGACAAGCTCTATGCGCTTGTCCTCAAGTACCTCCCTGATGAAATGGTACTTGACCTCAATGTGTTTGGTCTTTGCATGAAAGACTGGATTCTGTGCTAGCTGAATAGCACTCATGGAATCACTATGCAATGTCGGTACACCTGTATAAATCCCCAAATCTCCCACTAGCCGATCAAGCCATATAGCCTCCTTGCAACCCTCTGTGGCTGCAAACATACTCAGCCTCTGTGGTAGACAAAGCAATGCACTTCTGTGTGCGAGACATCCACGACACTGCACCACCTGCAAAGGTGAACACATAACCAGAAGTGGATCTCCTACTATCCACATGCCCTGCATAGTCTCAATCTGTGTACCCAAGTACACGCATGTCTCCTTTACCAAAGCATATGCACATCTCCTTGGTACCCTTCATGTACCTCATGATGCACTTAACTTCCTCCCAATGCCTCTTTCCTGGATTAGCCATATACCGGCTAACAACTCCCACTGCAAATGCAATGTCTGGTCTAGTAGCTATCATAGCATACATAAGAATTCCAACCGCTGATGCATAAGGAACCTTGGCCATCATGGCCCTTTCCTCATCTGATTTGGGACTATCTATATGACTCAGTTTCACATATGGAGGCAATGGAGTACTCACTGCCTTCCCCCCCTCCATATTGAAATGCTGCAATACTTTTGTAACATACTCCTTCTGTGAAAGCCAAAGGAGTTTCCTACTCCGATCACGCATGATGCGCATACCAAGAATATGACCTACAAGTCCCAAATCCTTCATATCGAAGGCCTCATGCAACTTGGCCTTTAATGCATCTAGCTCATAAGTATTCGTGCTAGCCAATAGCATGTCATCCACATATAGTGCTAGGATTATCAGGCTACTATCCTTAGCCCTTTTAGTGTAGAGGTAGTGATCAATTTCACTCCTAAAACCCTGGGACCGAATGAAAGCATCAAACTTCTGATACCATTCTCTAGGCGCTTGCTTAAGACCATAGAGACTCTTCTTCAGCTTGCAAATTAAATGCTCTTTGCCCTTTTCTTCAAAGCCTTCCGGCTGCACCATGTAAATTTCCTCATGCAAATCCCCATGCAAGAAAGCTGTCTTGACATCCATCTGCATAAGCTCCATATCCTCTGCTACCACTAGTCCAAGCATGCATCTAAGTGTGGTCATCTTCACAACTGGAGAGAATATCTCATCAAAGTCCACACCCTTCTCTTGCTTGAACCCTTTAGCAACCAAACGGGCCTTGTACCTAGGCACATCATCACCTGTGACCTTCATTTTGTAGACCCATCTACATGGCAATGCTTTCTTTCCATGTGGCAAAGAAACCAAGTCCCAAGTCTTATTCTTCATAAGTGAACTCATATCTGATTGCATAGCATACTCCCACTTGCATTGATCCTCATGCATCATAGCCTCTTTGTAGCAAGAAGGCTCCCCTCAATCAGTAAGCATCACATAGTCTACCCCTGGAACAAACCTATCAGGTGGTCTAGACACTCTAGATCATCTTCTCAAGGGCATTTCAGCTTGCTGTCCCACCTGCATATCAGCCACATTTGGCTCATCATTTCCACCAATAGATGATCCATCATCTACCCTTGATTGTATACCTGTGGGAGTACTTGGTGGTACCATTTCTTGCACATTTGGTGCATGGACAACTTGCTGTCTATCAACATATGCAGGTGGATTCACATCCTGGAAAGTGATTCTCCTCATTTCCACATCCCTCATGGGTGCCTTATGCATCTTCTTCTCATTGAAGACTACATCATGGCTGCATATGATCTTCTTTGCTTCTGGATCCCAGAGATGATAGCCCATCTCTCCACTTTCACCATAACCCAGAAAAATGCATTTCCTAGACTTAGGATCTAGCTTCTTTCGAAGCTCTTTTGGCACATGTGGATATGCCTGACACCCAAATATACGCAAATGAGAGTAAGAGGGCTTCTTGCCACTCCATGCCTCTTCAGGAATACCACCATCCAAACTCTTACTAGGTGATCTATTGATCACATGCACTGCAGTCTTCATTGCCTCAGCCCAAAAACCACAAGAAAGACTTGCATTGGAAAGCATGCATTGCAACCTTTCTTGAATGGTGCGGTTCATCTTTTCTGCAACTGGATTTTGCTCTGGAGTATGAGGGGATGTGAGCTCCCTCTTAATCCCACGTGTATCACAGAAATGCTGAAAGTCATGAGAGAGATACTCTCCACCATTGTCAGTCCGTAGGCATTTAAGCGTTCTACCTGATTGATTCTCAACCAAGGCTAGCCATTTTTGAAATACCTGGAATACATCACTCTTCTGAGCTATAGCATAAGCCGACACTTTCCTAGTTTCATCATCAATGAATGTCACATAGTATTCAGCCCCACCTAATGACCATGTAGGCATGGGACCACATACGTCTGAATGCACCAAATCAAGCTTTTTAAACTCTTTCTTTCCCCTTCTTTTATGGGCTGATTTAGTCTGCTTCCCATAGAGACAGTGCTCACAAAATTCAAAATTAGAGAAACTCAAATGCGGTACATAACCCAAACGGCATAAGAGTTTAATTCCATTCTGGCTCATGTTCCCCAACCTGCAATGCCACAAAGAAGTGCTTGGCTGCTCGGTTATTGCAACAACATGATCAAATACCCCTGATACATGTAAGGGATACAAAGTCCCACACTTGGCACCCCTAGCCAAAAGCATAGAGCCCTTTTGAATTTTCCAACTCTGAAAGCCAAAAGTGGTGTGAAAACCAACATCATCTAGTTGACCCACTGAAATAAGTCTCTTGGTTAACTTAGGCACATGTCTCACATGTTTCAATATAAATGCACACCCATTTGCAAAAGAAAACTTTATGTCACCTACTCCCACTATGTCACATGCATAGTCATTTCCAAGATGCACACAGCCTGTCTTTCCACTGTCATAAGTGGAGAACCATTCCCTATGGGGAGTAACATGGAATGAAGCACCAGAATCCAAAATCCAATCCTGGGAATATGCATCATCTGAAGTGGTAAGCAACTCTGTAGATAAACTAGACATGAAGAGAACATCATTGTCACTATCATGTGTGACTGCATTGATCTCCTCGATCTTCACTTTTCCTTTGTCCTCCCTTGGACTCTCTTCCTTTTGATTTGCACCCCAATTTGCATTCTTTTTCTTATCCTTTTGCTCTCTTTTTAGCTTGTAGCAATCCTTTTTCATATGGCCCTTCTTGCCACAGTGGTAACACTCAATGTTCCGTGCACTGGATTTGCTATGAGACTTCCCTCTTTCTTGGGACTTCCCCCTGAACTGTGATCTGTCCCTTTGCACATTTAAGGCTGCATCCTGCTTGTTGCCATCCATAGACTTCCGTCTAATCTCCTCGGCCAACAAGCTACCCACAACATCATCAAATTTCAGTACTCCACTAGGTGCAGAGTTACTGACAGCTGTACGGAAGGTATCCCATGAGGATGGCAATGAACATAAGAGAAATATTGCCTTAGTCTCCACATCAAAATTCATTTTCTGAGCCTGAAGTTGGCTGAAAATAATATTGAATTCTTTTAGGTGAGAAGCAATGGAGACCCCTTCCTTCATCTGCAGCTCAAACAACCTCTTCATGAGGTAAACTTTATTAGAGGCAGTTTCCTTCTCATAAGTGGCACACAGTTTCTTCCACAAATCTTCCGTAGTCTGCTCATTTACTACTGTGAAATAAACTGACTCTGCAAGATGAAGTATGACTGGCCTCTACTGTACAATTTATGATCTTACAAGTTTTATTGGATCTCTCAGCCAAGCCATTCGCCCTAGGATAGTATGCCATTGACTTCCTATGTATGATCATGAATTCACTAGTCAAGATTGCTATTGTTTTGTTGAGGAAATGAGTTCCTCGGTTGTTGACTAACTCTAAGGGACATCCGAACAACATGATAAATTGTTCATATAAGAATTTGGGGGTGGATCTCACATTTGCCTTCATGGTGGCTCTCCCTTCTACCCACTGAAGGGGCAAATTGATGTGTGTGTGTGTATGCCTATGATGTGTGAGTGATCATAGGAGGTGACTGATTGAGATAATCATGGAGATGATTGTGGATCTAGGATCTACCAACATGGAGGCAGTTGCCTATATATGTAACCACTCTTTGAATAAAGATTTACATTTGTGCCTCATTGCTTTCTCTATGATTTCACATGTGGTATCAGAGCTTGGTTAGAATCCTAGTGCCTAGAATGAGATTCCAAGTAGATGCCATCTTCTTCCCAAATGCTTCCCATTTCTCCTTGTTCCACCATGAACTTGGGAAGCTCAGTTCTCTCCTTCCATGCAATGGTTTGAGAAACTCCTTCAGCCAGACCTTCCTTACATATGGGCAACCTATTTGACTGGAGGGATTGATGGAACTCGTTGCCATCTTCACGCATTGCCTCTCTGTCTCTTTCGCACCACTTTTTCAATGCTGCTCACCACAATCGCTTACCTCATAATTTCTCTAAGCCATGCTTTCTCTACTACTAGAGCTACCCACTATAGAGATTTAGAGTGATTTGGTCTAGTAATGAGGGAGTAATCAGCAAAAACTAGTCGACTCTAGAGAAGACAAAGCTTCCTCAAGTGAAGAACATGCTACTACCTCGGGAGATGTAATGCACCATTTTGCATATGGTTTGTTCTGAGTCTTCCTTACCTATAGATCTCTGATTGCACAGCAAAAGCCCCCAAGTTTGATGATGTTTAAAGAGGTATCAAGCCTCCAAAGTTCCCATGTTCTCTGTAATAATTTCTAGTCTATTTTTTTGGAGTTTTTGATGCTACACTAAATGCTTGAGGAGTGAAAGTTCAGTTCAGAGATTCAAAGTGTGCCCTTTTAGTTCATAGAATGTTCTTCCAAGTTCAATTGATGTTGATCTCTTGACAACATGCCAACTTCAAGTTCTCAAAGTTCTTCAAATTCCAAGAAGACTACAAAGACAAAGTACAAGGTAAAGAAAACCCTAGTTAAGAGGTTGTGGGAGAAGCCAACTAGATATGCATATGCCAAACAACTAGGATTTTTTGAATTCTTATCTTGCAATTTGCATCTATATGGTGAAGGTGATTTCTTTGTTCAAAAAGATTGATCTTTTGTAAAGGGATTGGACACTACCATCAAATTGGTAAGACCTTCCCAAAATGACTTCCAAACTCAAAATAGATAAGTTTGAAGGAGAGGTGTTCCACACTTGGCAAACAAAACTGAATTTTATTCTCATGAAAAAGGGAATATGGAAGGTGGCAAATGGAAAATAAACTAAACCTACATCTAGGGAAGGAGAAGCTTCATGGCTTCCCAAAGATAAAAAAGCACTTGCTATAATTGCTCTTGGTTTGAGTGATTATTTTATCCATCACATTGATGGATGTGAGACTGCTCATGTTGCATGGACTCATCTTGAGCATGTTTTTGGAGCACAGGGAAGATGCTCTAAGTTTAGCTTGCTTATTAAGTTCTTTGATTTAAATTTGGATAGAGGAGAATCCATCTCTTCACATCTAAATTCAATGAAGAGCATTTTGACACAACTATCTGGCATCAAGTTTAATCTTGATGAAGATATTATAATTGCCATCTTACTTAGAAGTCTCACTGAAGAATATGGCACTATTGTAATTACACTCACCAATATACTAGAGATAAGTCTGGTGGAAATTGAAGCATCCCTCTTGGAAGAGGAAAGAAAGATCAAACAAAGAAGTGATACAAAGAAGGGGCATATTTGGCCAAAAACAATTTCAAGGGAAAGAGCAAAATGAAGTGTAACTTTTGTGGCAAACCTAGACACTTTGAAAAGGAATGTTATGCAAAGAAGAGATGTTCAACCAATCTTGTTAAAGAAGTAGAGACAGAAGAAGAAGAAGAACTAGAGAATGTCAAAGCTCTCAGTGCTTATAATAGCCAAGTCAATTCTGACAAGGGTGAGGATCCATATGTTTTCTAAGTTATGTGTGTGTGAGGTCAATAATGGTTCTCTACCATGGATAGTCCATCCTTAAATGATTGTTAGTCTTTTGAGATTCTTTCCTTGTTGGACTCATTGGGCTTTTCATACATAGTCATTGTCTATCTCCTAGTTGTAAACCAAGAATCCTAAGAGTGAGTCATATGTTGGGGCCATGTGTGTTGCCACATGATGGTGGGCAAGCCATGGAGCATCCCATGTACTACTGTTGAGGGATGAGGTTATCAATTTGTGGGGGGGAATGAAGGGGCAAATTGATGTGTGTGTGTGTGTGTATGCCTATGAGCTTGGAGTCCTATGCAAGGAGTATGTGAGTGTAGGTGTGCTAGTAGGTTCTAGTGACTCATCAATTAGGTATGTCAGGTTGGTGTGGTGTGAGTGATCATAGGAGGTGACTGATTGAGATAATCATGGAGATGATTGTGGATCTGGGATCTACCAACATGGAGGCAGTTGCCTATATATGTAACCACTCTTTGAATAAAGATTTACATTCGTGCCTCATTGCTTTCTCTCATGCACTTGTTGAAGTAATCTGTGGCCAAGATGATGTATCTGGCCCTCGTTCCTTTAGCTGCTAGACTTATGGGTCCAATCAAATTGATGCCCCACTTTTTGAAGGGCTGATCGGCTAAAATTCTGGTTAAGGGCATCATGTCCACCTTGTGTGGGATTTGGACACGTTGGTAGGGGCCGCATTGCTTGATGAATTCAGCTACATTTCCAAAGAGAGTCGGCCACCAAAGGCCAAAATGGAGCACCTTACATGCTGTAACATCAGCGGTTAGAAAATGACCTCCTATAATTCCCGAGTGGGCTTCCTCACGCACATTGATGTATTTGTGCTCGCACACACATCTTTGCAAGATGCCATCCTTGCCCGTGCGGTATAGTTGGCCTGCAATTAGCTAATATGGCACTGTAGTTAGTTTGTGGGATCTATCTTTGTTAAGAGCTGGGCCAAGGGGTAGGCCATTGGCCAGGTAGTTGTTATTACATAACCATATAGGTTAGTAGTAGTGACTCTAAGGGGTGTGTGAGGGTAGGTTACTGCAAGGATAGCCCCACAAGGATTGGCGGTTCAAATCTCCAAGCGGTTGAGTCTTCAACGGCCGCTTCCCTAACTGTCAGACGGTTTTGTACGCATGCTATTACTAGCATTCAAATGTTGTTATGTACACAATTGTTGTGTGAGCTCTTGCTCTAGAATACAGTGATCTTTGGTGTTCTGTCTCTATTGCATTATCTGTATTGCATTCTCATAGATGTTGCGCGTGTCATTTATCTTTGTTTCTCGTAGTGTATGTGCGTATTTATGATGCTACACATTGGCGATCACAATGCGCATTCTTACCATCATGCAAGGGAGTTGTGATCTGATTGGCTTCTGACGGCAAGGTGTTTTGGGTGCGCTCATGTCATCCGCCCCTTGTCGTCATTGCGGAGGCACTCCCCATGGAGGATTGCATGCAGCTGCACTCACTCTGGCAGAAATGCAGGAGGAGATTGATGTGGTAAGGAGGCACATCCGTGGATTTCAAGATGCGATCTACCGAATCCCCATCACCCTGCTTACGGTCGAGCGAGTGCAAAAATCCTAGTGAAGAACCTCATCCGATGGTCGTGGCAGCAAATTCTGTGATTGTTATCTTCCCAGTAGGCATGCATGTGCACATGCTCTCGCAAGGACCTCTTGATCCCTTGACACCAATGACGTGGCTATTGCAATGGCATAACAATGATCCCAAGCATGGAGACATCATTCCACAAGGAGCTCCAAGAGAATTCTATTGGTGTCAGAGTGTACCTACTCAGTCAGTTTCACCACCAAGGCTACTGGTGCGGGTCGTACGCCAGGTGCTGAGTGAATCTTCATCTCCAACTATGGTTTCAGCGGCTCTCACAATATCTTCAATCAAGGAAGGCCATCTCAAGGAGCACCAAACATTGGAGGCACTGTGATGGTGGCGGGCCGAGTCAAGTATGCCAAGTTTGCGAGGCAAAAGTCGGACGACCCCGATGCACATGTCCGATAGTTTGAGAAGGTGTATGGGATCAACAATCTGGCACCTGTGGCACCGCTCTGACATGAGGCAGTTTTTTAGTCAACTTTAGTGGGCAAGGTTGCACGATGGTCGGCAAAGTATGCAGTGGACCACTTTGCCACATATGATGAGGCCCGCGATGCATTCTTGAGATGGTTTCATTGGGAAAAAATGGTTCCACAAACTCTGGATAAACTCTGGATAGATTGCGCCGCTTGGATCAGGGAGATCAGGATGTAGAAAGTTATGTGTCCAAATTCAAATCACTCATGCAACATGTGCCTGTGGGGGAATGGCCTTCTCAGGAGGTACTCAATGACTACTTCATTTCGGGGCTATCACAGGATCTACGGACGACATTGTCCACAATGGATCGGACACAGACAATGCTCATGGCGGTCATGGCACAAGTAGTGCAAGCGGGGGATTTGCTGCATGGAAGGACATCCAAGAACCACAAATCCACAAAGAGTAAAGCCAAGAAGAAAATGACAAAATCTAACAAGTCATATGATAGTGATGAAGATTCGAATGTGACCAGTTCGGAAGAAAGCTCTGAAGGTACCAGTTTGGAGGAATTTGACTTGAAAGCAAAGACGAAGACCCAGAGAACCTCTAAAGGGTTCAAGGGCATGCCAGGGGCTTCCAAAGAAGGATCAGTACCTAAAGGCTTAAAGGATATCTGGTGCACTCACTGCCGCAATCCTGGTCACTCCGCAGTCGAGTGTGCTCTTAATGTGAATTGGTGCACGATTTGCTTGACTAATATACACAACACAATGGGATGCCACTATCATGGGCATAGCTAGAGAGTAGTGGGTTAGCAACAGTAGGATGCGGCTGCATCTTTTGTGCAAGAAGAGCCACAACAGCAAGTGTTTTAGCCACAGCAAAAATCGTTTTATCTATAGCAACAGTCGTTCCAATGAGGAGGAGGTGGTAGTGGCCGCAAACGCGGAGGCAGAGATCATGGTCAAAATCAATCGAAAACTTGTTTATTTTGCTTGGGCAAAGGCCATTGGTAGAACGAATGCCTGGATGCTCAGGAATGGGATTGGCAACGTGCAGAGTGGCAAAAGATGGCTGGGAAAATGCCCAACACTTCGATGGTACACATTGTTGAGATGATGATCCACTGGTGTGCCTGGAGATTAGCATAATCACCCATGCTGGTACCAAGCTACGAGGACCGACTCCCAAGAACGATGACGAGTTGCTAGATTGGCTAGCCCAAGAACACGTACGATGCCAAGTTTGTGAGTTGGTGACCAAGGAGCCACCATTTATGCACCTAGCAGAGTCCGCAATGACACCCAATGAAGCACGTAAGGTGCAGTTCACAGAACCGGTTGTTCAATCAGAGGCAAAGACTCAAGCCAAGTTCAAACTTCACTTACCAAGGAATGGTCCAAAGGTAGTCGAAGCAACTCCATTGTTGGTAGTAGCAAACCAAGCCAAGAGGTAGGCAAATTCTTCGCAAAGGGAGCCGGGGTTGGAATGCATTTTAGAGGCACCTATCCAAATTCTATTGGGAAGATTGCTTTTAACCTGGTTCCGAGATTCCACCAGCAATTGTTGCACTCCCTTCACAAGAAGTTTGAACCAGAAGAGGTGGAGCTATGCCATGCTAATTCCTGCCCAGTACCGGCAGTTCCTCTGACCAACATGAGAATTTTGATTGTATCTGCAAAGGCAGAAGGTGGACTTTTGCTCAGGTGCTGGTAGATGGTAGTTCGGGGGTCAATATCATCACTTTGAAGACCTACCAAGAAATGGGATGGATGTCCTAGGAGCCGGCACCATTCTTAGTCTGCATGGCTAATCAACACCGAGTTCAACCACTTGGAATCTTATGAGCCATTGTGCTAGAGGTAGCGGACATTTCATTCGTGGTTTTCTTCATGGTGCTCAACATGGAAGCCACAACACCAGAGTATAGCATCCTCTTGGGAAGGCCTTGGTTGCAGCAAGCAAAGGTCAAGCAAAACTGGGAGCAAAACATCATTTCTGTGTGGAGAGGAAAGAAGAAAGTGTGGGTCACAATGGGAGTGGTGGCACCTTTGGCAGATGCGGTTCGACCTGTGTTGGCCGAGATGGTGAACATGGCAGATGGATTGGAGGATGATGAGGAGGAAGCCTTTCTCAAAGCAAATCCAAAGTTAGTTACTATCTTCACCATTGATGTGGAAGAGGCATTACAAAAAGTTACATGCATCAGAGTCTTCTCGCGGGTGCGGCTAGCACAGTTTTGGAGGAGGCGACTGAGCCCGAGCAAGTAGCAGTGGATATGGATCTGCGGGATCTCTTGTAGTAGGAGAGCGAAATCAAAGAACGGATGAGTCGCGTCATGTGAGTGCAAGAAGATGCTCTGGACACGGTTTATCTAGGAGAGGATGGAGCATCTAAACCAGTCAAAATTAGCACATTGTTGATGGCTGAGTTCCACAGTGAATTGATTGCCCTCTTATGGGATTTTTCTGATGTGTTCGCCTGGGATTATGTCGATATGAAGGGTCTAGATCCAAAATTTTACCCTAGCATCGGGTCAACCTCAAACTAGACAAAAATACAACGGTATCGTATGAATTTGCATGTGGCCAAGCAAGTATAAGAAGAGCTAGAGCACTTGTTACGGGTGGGATTCATCACACCGATCGAGAATCTGGAGTGGATTTCCACGATTGTCATTGTGCCAAAGAAAAATAAGAAATTGAAAATTCGTGTCGACTACTGCAAGTTGAATGCAGCCACTATACCTAATCCATTTCCCTTGCCGTACATGGATTCTATGCTGGATGAAGTGGTCGGGCATTCCCTCAACTTTTCAGTGAGCAATGCACAAGATTGTTTGCTCTTATTTGACAGATTTCATGTGGATTTTCCTGGATGACCTCACTGTGTTTGGAACATTCACCGAGCACCTCGAGCATTTGCGGAAGTGTTTCCAATGATGCAGGGAAGTCTTCTTCAGTCTAAATCCTATCAAATGCATATTCGCAATCCACAGCGGCTAACTCCTAGGGCATGTGATCTCGGCGGAAGGAATTGTGGTGGATCTAAACAAAGTGGCAGCAATTATGCAAGCATTAATGCCAATAACACCTAAGGATTGCTTGCGGTTTTTGGGCCACATTCGATGGCATGGCAGACATCTGCGGCTCCTGGCTCACATGGCAATTCCCTTGAATGCATTGGCTCATGTGGAACCAAAGGCATTTGTGTGGACCACAAAATGCAACCAAGCATACCGGCAACTCAAGATCCAGCTTTCCAGAGCACCGGTGCTGCTATCTCCGAATTGGGAGAAGAATTTCCATGTGTTTGTCGATGCCTCAGATAGAGCTATTGGGAGCGTCTTGATGTAGGAAGATGCGGATAAATGGTATCGCCTAGTCTACTATGCAAGTTGACGGCTCTCAATAGTTGAAAAGAATTACTTTGTCACAGAGAGAGAAGGACTGGGCATGATCTATTCCATCAAGAAATTTCGGCATTATCTGTTGGGCCGACCTTTCGTATTCCATGTTGATCATTCCGCATTGTTATATTTGGTGAAACAACAAAGTCTTACAGGCTGATTGGCATGCTAGGTGTTGCTACTACATGAATATGATTTTGATGTAATTCATCGCGACCAGGCTCGCAGCATGCGGTAGCAGATTACCTATCTCAACTAGAGTTTAGAGAACTGCCAATGGGAGTGGAGGACAAGTTTTCTGATGTGGAGCTGGCAGAAATTTTCTAGGCAGATCTGATCATAGTGGAGGCTGAAGTCACTTTGGAAGGGTCATGGTATGATGAGATGCTCTCATTCCTATCCACTGGCATCATGCCCAAGCACATGAATAGAGATTGGAGGAAACATTGTGGAGTTGATCCTTTAAAGTAGTCCTAGGCCAACTGTACCGACGGCGACATCTGACTGAGGTGCTGTTGCGATGTGTTCCACCTCATGAGTAGGAGGCAATGCTAATGGAAACCCATTGCGGGTTTCGGGTTGCCATTTTGCAGGCAAAGTAACTGCAAAGACAATTTTGCAAGCGAGTTTATGGTGGCCAACCATGCAGAAGGATGCCAGATGGTTTGCAAAAAGTTGCGACCTTTGCCAATGGTTGGGTTAGCCCACTGATCGGGATCACATGCCACTTAACCCCATATTGCGTCTAGAGCCATTTCAAAAAGTGGGGTTTGGATTTCATGGGTCCATTCAAGCCCACAACTACCCACATAAGGAATTGTTCCACTTTGGTAGCCACGGATTATTGTACCAAATGGGTGGAAGCTTGGGCTTTATGGGACAATACCACAAATTTAGTCACAAAATGTCTATACCGCAATGTGTTCACTCGGTTCGGGTGCCCAATTGAGATTGTCAACGACAAAGGGACTCACTTCGTAATAAATAAAGTCATCAAACGGATGAAATCTTTCTATATGGTGATTCACAAGAAGTCTTCCCCCTAGTATCCACAGGCTAATGGATTGGCAGAGTCTACAAATCATACTTTCAAGTGGATTATGTCACTGTTGGTGAATGAGCATCGTGTGGATTGGGATGAGAAGTTGTTGGCGGCACTATGGGCTTATGACACATCATTCAAGGTGGCCATGGGGTTGACTCCTTTCAAATTGGTGTTTGGGTTGGAAGCAATTATGCCGATCGAGCATAGTGTTCCAAGTCTAAGGATTGCGGTAGAGGATAGGCTTCTTCCGCATGACTCTATGGTGTTCTGGTTGGATGTTCTAGATCAGTTGGATGATATGTGGCTGGAGAGCTAGTATCTCACCCTAGAGGTTCAAGCATGGTGCAAGTAGAGGGTGGATTTGGCCTCGAAGAAAAAGTCTTTTGAGTGCGAGAAACTAGTTCTTCTCTTCAACACTCGCCTTGGAAGGATGCCAGGGAAGTTGAAATTGTGATGGCCTGGTCCATTGTAGATTTTGCATGATTGCGGATCGACGTCATTTTATCTTGCAAATTTGAAAGGACACGTACTTCCACATCTAGTTAATGGTTTTCGGCTTCGTCCATACCATCATGACGGCAGTATTCAGTGCCCATTTCCGATCTCTAATGAGGCATAGATTTCTTGGGTTGAGGTGAGGCAGCAGATCTATCGCATGAGGACATGTGGTAGCAGTGTTTGCGGCATCATGACAATAGTCTTCTGTGAGGTCTTATCACAGCCGCCATGCAACTACCTATCGTAAGGGTGGGGTATTGGCAATATGGATTGCAGTTCTTGAGCATTTGTTTGCATGTACTAGTTGCTTGCTGCCTTTTCTTGATCGCACTTATAGCTCTCTTGAGTTCCTTCACCTTCCAGATTTCAGTTGCTTTCAGGGTGCTCTATTTCCTTCTCCTTCACATAGCTATGTGGCTCATGCTTAGTTTCTTCCTCTACTTGTGCTGGTTTACATTCATTCCTAGCTGATTAATGCTCATCTTCAACTATTACACATTCGTAGTTTCAACAACATTGATTAGCAAAGGGTACCTATTCATCCACCAGTGTTGGTGCTTTGTTTGTAGTTGGCGGTGGGTTCTGCTATGGAATTCTTGGAGGAGCATCAGGAGCTCATGGTTGAATCGATTTATTAGTGAACTATTCTTGCCCATGGGTGATTGTGTAGCCGACATCTTCAATGGAGGGGATGGCGGCAGAGTTTGGAGCCCATGCTAGAGGGGAATACAAGTTAAGTGGGTGCCAAGATGCACATATGCAAGATCTATATCGGTGGATTCTCGAGTCTATGTTTTGGTAGGCCAAACCATATACCATCACTCCTCGGACTCAAGAGATGGTTGTGATTATTGAGCAGTGGGTGGTGCCATGGGCTCGGATCTTGAAGGAGCAGATTCATGCAGAAGCTCTAAGGGTGGCGACAGCAATGGAGAAGAAGCAGGCAATAAATTCAAAGATTGGGCAAATTCTAGAGATACTGTTTCCCTCACATCTAGAGTCTATGGTGACTTGACAGGCTATGGCGTTGATACTCACTCTTTAGCCTGAGGGGCCTACACAGGAAGAGGCTAAGGGGTCTACTGGGGAAGAGTGGCCAAGAAGCAGTGAAGACAAGGGCCTTGTCTTAGTCAGGGGGTGGTCTCTACCCTTGCACCCTTGACTCCTTCTCATGCAGGTGGAATGGGTAGCATCTTCACCAATGAGGTGGTGTCAACGCAAATTACTATCATTCCACCACTTGCACCATCGGTCATGGCAGAAAGGGTGATGATGACGGTGACTCCAACGACCATTGTAACGAGGATTTCTAGAGGTAAACCGCTGGTAGGAGACTCACTTACTCAAAGGTGGCTGGAGTAGCTTCAACAACATTCAACACGACTACTGCGGTGACTCCTCCAATGGTGGTGGCAGTATTTGAGGCAATGCGGGTGTTGGCACCAGAGGCTTTAGTAGCAATCTTCAAGTCTGTGGTTGCTTCTTTGGTGTCCTTGATCGGGTTTTCTTTTCAAGCATAGCCTCTTAATGTACAGCTGCAATTTTGTTCCCAATTGCTCGCTCAGCTTGCCTCATAGTATGGTGCGGGGAGTGATCTGCAAGGGTGACTAGTTTGGAAGCAGAAGTCACTCAGTTGCAGATGGAGAATGAGACCTTGCGGAGTCAACAGGAAAGGGTTCATCAACTAGAGGACAGGGTGGTAGTTCTTGAAGCACAGGTGCAAGTGGCAGAAGCACACTCAGAGGCCACTCACAGTAATTGCATTCGGAGTATGTTTTGGGCATTGAGCATGAATTGTTACACCGATGTACTACCGATGCACTGGCTAAGTACTTAAGGTCTTTTCTGGGGAATGTGAGTGTCAACATGGAGTAGATGGGCTCGCTCTTGGAGGCTCTTCAAGGGGATGTGCGGGTGGAGTGGGACAAATAGATTTCATGCTAGAATACGACTGTCATTCCACAAGCATGTCGAGAGCTGGTTTCACAACGCTGACCCAGAACAGATGAAGATATAGGTGCTGGTGTGGGTTCTAATCCACAAGTGCAGATGGGTTCTAGACCAATGGGGTCCAGTACATCTTCCAGTGGTGGTGGTGGTGGTGCAGATAAGGGGAAAGGAGTCGTCACGGAGTCTGTGCAGATTGGGGAGGATTGGCATGCAAAGTACGAAGAGTTGGCAAATGGCATTGTGGAAGTAGTTGCTCCAATAGCAAAAGAGTTGATGTGCTGAAGTGGCAAACACATTCCCTATGTCTGTGGTTAGAATTGTGTGCTCACTCTTTCAGTCTGTCATTGCCTCCTCATCCTCCTTGGTGGAAAGAAGCTTATAAGTTTTTGGAGAAGTTCTATAATAAGCACAGTGCTTTCCCTAGATTGCCAGATCCTCCTTCCTATGAACTGATGGTAATTCAGCAACCAGCGACAGCACAAGAGCACTGGCAGCAGTAGTTGCCATCGGGTGCTTGGATAGATGAGGTGCTACCCATGGAACAGTGGCCTGAACAACAGCAAGTGGTGGATAGGTCCAAGCCACATCCTTTGTAGTGGCTGATGAATCTAGAGTAGGATTGATTCAGGCTGAAAATGTGTTTGTGGAAGAGGAAGCTAGAGACTACTACTACTATTTCGAGTGGAGTGGAACTAATGCCACAATTGTAGACAGAGTGTCCTGAAAGTAATGATTCGGAACTGAGCAAGGTGGGTGTCATTGATGCACCCGTTCAGTATATTTCTAGTTCGAATGAAGAGTAGAGCTACAGCAATGGCTGTTGGATGGCCTCATAGAATAAAGATAGGAGATGTCCGAAATGTGGGATGCTTTTGGATAGGCAAGATCAAAGATGTTTGAAATGTGGGGATGCTTTTGGACAGGCAAGAGAAACAACAAAGGATGTTCAGACGGGCATTTTGACTAATGACAGTGGATGTTTTTCTAAGTATTTTTGGAAATGAGATGCTTTGTAATTCATGTGTACTGAGTGGAGTGTGAGAATTAACTTAGTGCACCTAGTTTTCTGCTGAGGCTATGACTAAAATGATTGTTGCAGATACACTATATAGGCATCTGACTTCAGTTCCGAGGATGTGCATGTGTGGTTTGCACAGTCCACTGTGACTACCATGTGTTATTGCATAACCATGCAGGTTAGTAGCAGTGACTCTGAAGGGTGTGCGAGGGTAAGTTAGCTACAAGGATAGCCACAAGGATTGGTGGTTCAGATCTCTAAGCAGTTGAGTCGTCAATGCCCACTTCCCTAACTGTTAGATGGTTCTGTATGCATGCTATTACTAGCATTTTGATGTTGTTTTGTACACAGTTGTTGTGCAAGATCTTGCTCTAAAATACAATGATCTTCGGTGTTCTATCTCTATTGCATTATTTGTATTCCATTCTCATAGATGTTTCACGTGTCATTTATCTTTGTTTCTCGTAGTGTCTACGCATATTTATGACACTACAGTAGTGATCGATCTCGGCGGCCCATTTGAGTATGATGTGAATGAAGAAGAGGTAAGTATCAAGGAGGTCATCTTTGACTCCCATCAAGGCTTCGCCGTTTGGGATTCTTGACAGGTGGTTGACTAGGACATGGGTCTTCCCCTTACATACAACAATTGTGAAGTCAAACTCCAAGAGGATTAGCATCCACTTGGTGATGCGTCCCATCATGCATGGCTTGTTGACCAAGTATAACAATGCTTGGGGGTCCACGAAGAAGATGAACTTGTTAGCCAACAAGTAGTGCATGAACTTCTTGACTGGAGACCTTCTCTCTCGATTGTTGTGTAGTTAACCTCGGCCTCATTGAGTTGGTAGCTCACAAAGTACACTAGGTAGTCCAAGTTATGCTCCCCTCATTGGGCTAGCACACACCCAATAGCAAAGTTGGAAGCATCGATATGGACGTGGAAGATTAGGTCCCAGTTGGGTCGATGCGATGGCTAGGGCTAGTTTAAGGGTTTCAAAGGATTTCTGACATTCCTCGGTCCACCCAAAGCATACTAGCAATTTGTATAATGTGTGGGCTATGTTCGCATAGAACAAGATGAACCTTCTATAGTAGCTCGTGTGGCCAATAAATCTTTGGACTCCCTTAGCATTGGTGGGGGATGTTAATTCCAAGATGAGTTTGATTTTGTTGTGGTTCATAGAGATTCCATTTTGGGACACTATGTGGTTGAGAATTACACCATGTTTGACCCAGAATTGGCACTAAAGAGGGTTTAGGGATATGCAGTATAAGCGGCGCTTCTCCAAGACAAGTCTGAGGTATTTCAGGTGATCATCCCACATCGAGTTCAAGCATATGTCATCCAAGAATACTTCCACAAAGTCTCTTAGGTACTCTTTGAATACCGTGATCATCGTCTGTTGGAAGGTGATAGATGCATTGGTCAACACAAATATCATTACTCTAGCCACATACACACCCCACTCGATTGCGAAGGCTATTTTATGTTGATCTTGTGGGGCGATAGACACTTGGTTGTAACCAGAAAATCCATCTAAGAAGCTATAGGCTTCCTTTCTGGCTACCCTTTCTAGAACATGTGCTGTGAATGGCAAGGGGTACTGGTCATGCCTAGTGGTAGCGTTAACTTTTTTCAAGTCCATGCATACTCTAATTTTTCCATTTTTCTTCAGGACTATCATGATGGGTGACACCCAGCCTGTATGCTCAATCTCATAGATGAATCCTGCATCTATGAGTTTCTGGATTTCCTCCCTCACTATGAGTGCATACTTGGGATTCATAGGGTAGGGGCATTGACGTACCGATCTGGCATCATCTCATCTAGCATGGGGATCGTGTGTTGCACTACTTTTGTAAGCACCCCTTTCATATCAGTGTATTTCTAGGCCATGCAATCCTTGTATTCTTGTAGGAGAGCTATCAAAGCATTCTCCTCATTGGGGATGAGATCGTCGATAGTGATGAATATAGGTTGGGGGTCCTGAGAACTTGTGATCCTCGATTGTCTAGGCCTTGTATTGGACTGGTACCAATCATAGGTTTTCCTTTTCTTCAACATCCTCCTCTACTTCTGCAGGAGAAGTGGCCCTCTTGGCCTTAGCCAAGCTTTTGGATAAAGGGAGTTTCAGACCTAAAGGGGGCTCTTTCATTACACTTATAGAGCCAACAGGGGAGGTTATCTTACTCAACCTAGCTCCCCAATTGGAAGAGAACTCATGGTGAGCAGTTGTGGCACCTAAGTATGATAGCTAGTAGAGATCCGATTTGACTCAAGATATTGTTCCTTTGTTCACCTTTCGGGGTTCGAGCATGTTAAATATTCTAAGGGGAACCAACGGGGTCAGACCCTCGAGCTCGGGGGTAGTGATCTAGAACCCTATTCTCTCTGGGACATCAATGTTGGCTAAGATGTGCATCCAGTTCTAAGAGTATTCCGGCTTGGGAAGAGGAGCATACCAGAATTCATCAGACTCCTTTTCATTCTCTTCCCTATCACAGGGTTGGAATAGCTTCAGGGATGTGGTCCGGGTGGTTGTGTCAGACTCCACGGCGAAAAGGTGTCTTGATAATGGGTGGGCCTTGTAAGTGTGCAAGTCCACTCGCATGATTTGTTCCTCATGCCACAAATAGACGTTATAGGTATTCCACTCGTGTACGAGCCCATACATTTGTAAGAAGGGTTTGCCTAGGATTGCCTCATATCTTGGCTATCAGGTGAAGTCCATGACTATGAACCTGTCGCGGTACGTGAATCCAAATACTTTAATGTTAATGCCAGTAAGGACTCCCAAGGGTTTTGCAGTTCTGCCATCGGCCAACTTCACTACCATATGGGTTTGCTTGAGTGAAGGTTTTCCCCACTCTACCCAGCATTCCTTGGTATAGACACTCACTCCCACCCCACCATCCAAGATGGCATCAACCTTTTGGTGTTGATAGATTATAGGGATAGTGGTGTTTGTGTCATCACCCTCAAAGTATTGGCCCAGCTTATTGATGGGAACCTTGGGTAAGCTCTGCCCCTTCTCCGATGACGATTGGTTGGCCTTAGGGCTGGCAGGGCCTAGGGGCAAGAATGGTCTGTTCATCCAGTTGGATAGGTCACACCAAAGGATGGGATTCCCTCTTAGTAGAAAGGTGATCGACATTTTTACCTCTGTCAATAAGAAGGAAGCCAACTGACACTATCGCAAGGTTCTTGTGAAGACTCTCCTTCCATGGATAACACAGGTTCTCGAAATCATAAAGGTCTCCTTGTTCCTATAGGTTTTGCGATACTGGATCCTCCTGGAACATTTTTTGCATCAGATTCAGAGCCTCTGATCGATCGAAGCTGAAAGTTCCTCCTCTTCCACCTTTTCTGGCACCTTGAGTGCTTTTGCCCCTCATTGGCCTGTTAGGTGGGCTAGATGGATAGTATCTAACCCTCTGCTCGCCTTGAGTCTATGCTCAAAATTTTCCTAATAGTCTTGTACCAAGTTCTGAGCTTTTATTATGTATTACTTCTCTAGGACCGGGTCATGATAGGTTTCCTTATAGGAGGGAGGGGGTGCTAGCTGCACTAGCTTGTTTAGCTCTAAGCTTGGAGGTACCTCTGGGTCACCCTAGGTGGAAGCATGTTTGGAGGTAGAGGAGGTGGCAAGGGTGGCTATCTACTCATCGAAACCATTTTGGATGGGCACCTGATTAGATCCATCACCTACCCTTATGGCCTTCTTGGACCGGGTCCACGGATGTTGAGGGATCTCAGGGCCTTGAGGTAGGGGCCCTTTATCTTTCCTTGCTAGTTTCCTCATTGCCTTACCTATTATTTTGGCTTGCATCCTGGTGATGACTTTTAAGGCTACTGTGGCCACCTGGCCTTGTTCGATACTAAGCAAGTTAAGGCTGGTGCTCTTAGGTGGGGTGACTGGGGTTATCGGTCTTCTCAAGGGACAGTCCTTGAACAGATGCTCGATTCCAAAACCCACACACAAGGGTGTGGGGATGGTCATTGGCCGAGCGGCAAGGGTAAGATCCCTATAGGGGTGGTCCTTCAAGAAATATGGCCCTTGACACTTGAAGCATGATACTGGAGGGTTTGAAGTACCTTTGTAGAGGCATTCACTTGCCCTGTGGAGGCCCTGGCAGGTATAGCATTGGATCGGGAGCCTTCGGGCAATAGAGTTTAGGTCTCTAGCCCTTAAGTTTACAAGAGCAATCTAGAACATGGGGACTCGCTGATCCTTTGCAGGAGGTAGTGACTTAGGGTGCGACTTCCTTTCTCGTATGGGTAGTAGTCGAGGGGCCCGTGATCTGAATCCATCTCCTCCCAGTCATTGGGCACTTCCTCTACTAATACTTGATTGACTGAAGTTATATGAGGTAGTGGATGTTGAGGGCTCAGTATGGGTGGTGGTAACCGAGCCAGCTGAGCTCTGTAGTGGCTTGAACTAGCCAAAAGGCCACCTTATGTATTTAGAGGATTAAGTAGAGCCATTAGGGCTAATGGGGGTCTCATTTGATACATGGGTTGGGGTAGGGACCTTGGAAATCGGCATTTGGAGGTATCGTGGTTTCCCTACCTATGATAGTGTGTGCAGTAGAGTGCCGGCCTTGCCCTCATGCGCAAACACTCATTGGAGGGATGGTTGCCATTGCATACCCCACACCAGACATTGTCTCTCCATGGAAACAAGTGAGGGTTGCTTGGCGCTTCCTTGGAGTTTTCTAACCTCCGCTGTTGGCCTAGCTGATTTAGCTAATTGGAGGCCAGTTCACTCATGTCCAAACCCTTGGGCACGTTGGTCTCCTTCTTGATCGTTTCCACACTAGAAGACCTCATTGATGGAGCTACTTTTGATGGAATCGGGGTTTTATCCACATTACCCTTGTCCATCATATTGTCACTTATGCGGATAGCTACCTTGTTGCATGAATCGAAGGAGGTAGGATTCATCACCATTAAGTGGTCGGTTAGCTTTGGGTCTGCCAATCCAATGAGAAAGTGGGGCAACAATCATTTGTCGCTCATCCACTCGTATGGTTCATAGTGGGCATTGAGGTGCTTGATTTTGGCTATGTAGTCCTGAAGGGATTCCTTGTCATTCTGCTTTATCTCATACAACTGGTTAATTGGGCCCCATTTATGTCCACTGGGGGCGAGAACCCCACAATGAAGGTCTTTCTTAGCGTCTCTCAGTTGACTTTCTCTTTTGGGGTGAGAGCCCTATACCATTGGCCTGCTTTGCCATCCATGCTAAAACCGAACGCATTGGCCATTTCTAGGTCCCCGAGAGCCCCATAGGCTTCACAAATTTTCTCAAATCGCTCCACGTGGGAGATCGGATCTCCTTCCCAAAGGAATTTGGTCATTAACTTGGAGATGGGTATGGGTCAGCTCCTTTAGGGATTCATAATCCCTGAGGGAAACACTCGGGCAGATGGAGGTGGTGTGGCCCCCTTTCTTAGGGAATTCACCAAGGTGTGCATTGCCTCATCAATTAACACTATTTGGGTAGCTGCTGGGGGCGGTGCCGTTGTGGGCCTAACGGGATGCAGTGGTGGCCTAAAGCCTGGTCCTAGTGGTGGTATCCATGTAGTTGCTAGTACCGGCATTGGAATGGATGCACTAAGGCCTGCATTCATTGGAGCAATAGGTATGGATGGAAACGGCCGTACTCTAGGAGGGGGTGGGTCATGGTGCATGGGCACGGTGCTTCCATGCAATGGGTGATAGGGTGGAACCTGTGGAGCCCCATAGTTGACAAAAGTTGGTGGCACATGGGTTGTTGGGGGTTCATAAGTTGCCCCTCCTTGGAAGCCTCTCGCATCCCCTCGACTGGGGCCTTGCCCTTCTAAGTCCCTCATCCATGGATCTTTATCATCCATGCATTCCCATTGCATATGCCTTGCAAAGGAGGAGGATACTGGGTCCACAAATGTGGTTTTCGTCCCGGTCTACATTTCGGGAGCTGGATGTTGCTGACCCTCCCTTCCTACAGACATGCCAACGAAGGGGTTCTCCATGTCTACCGACTATGTTCGGCTTAAACGTCTGAACATGTTGGAGAACGTACCTCTTAACCTAGATGCTACTGAGGGTGCGGGAGAGTTGGGAGAGGCCACACTAGTGAATGGGGCTTCGGAAGCCCTTAGACCCGAGGGGTCTTGCATTACCTCGTCTAAGCTCTTCGTCTTGTCGGAGCTAGTTAGATCCTCCTGTCGAGGTCCTATTACCGAGTGGGAGCTAAGAATCAAGCTTTTGGATCGGGCTGATCCCCAACTAGGGTGAAAGGTGGGCTGAGAGTAGCTCGAAGCACTATCTTTTGGTGCGGGATCCTTGGACAAAATTCTCTTGGACCATAAGTACACGTATGAGACCTCTAACTAGGCACACTTAGGTTGAACTATAGTTTTGGAATTTTTATTCTGGACTACCCCATAGGTATCCCCACGGTCGTAGGGATAGCTCTATGGTGACGATCATAGGGATAGGTTATTGCAATAGTCGGTGGGATATCAATAAAGCAGCGAGTGACAGGATAGGTCATAATGCACCGGTCGATGCGATAGATATTTCCACGTGCTTGGTAGGATAGGACGCAGATGGTATCCCCACGGACGTAGGGATGAGTTTAAGACAATGGTCAGAGGGATAATGGGGTCGGCGGGATAATGACTAATGCACCAACCGGTGGAATAATTATAGCGATAAGTGTGGGGATAGTAAGATAGCAGCAGTCGGAGGGATGAGCTTACCGTGCAGGTCGGTGGAATATATGGATTAGTGGGATATCCTCATCCAATTGCAGAAGTTTCTCTAATCTTGCATTGATTGAATCTTCTGGAGATACTTTATTATATATTTCCAATCTCAACACACTATTCAAAAATTTTGGACTTGTGTAAAGTCCAATTTGAGAAATGGACTAAAAAACATTCCAAAAATTTTGAATATACTAGTAATGTTGTTTTTTGAACTAGATTTTGTTAGATATCAATGCTCCACTCTCATGTAACTATGTGGGAACCAGCTAACTCTACTTTGTAAGCCCCCATATGAGGAGAAGGCTTTTAGGTAGCTCGGTTATCCGATAGGTCCTGGTTTGGACACCAGATGGGGGCCATGTGTGACCTGATGGCTAAATGGCTTTAGATAGAGTTGGCACATTGCCAACTAGGCTACATGCAAGTGTAGGAAGGCATCCCATGATTGACCGCACTCAGGGTAGATGGAGCATTTCCTGGGGCAGCCCACTCTCAGGTTGCAGGGCCTGTTTGGAGCCCCAGATGATTCTGGATGGCTATGGGCCCCGAACGGAGACCGTAGGATAGTTGCTCTATTCTGCGCCACGGTTCTAACGTGTGGTCGGTGGCCTATTTCGGGGGCTGTTTTGGGCCAACTGGGTCAGTCTCCCAATTGGGTCTAACTGACTACGATTGGTGGCTATATAAGAGCAAGCCCGTGAAGCCCATTATCATCATTGGCTAGAGCAACCCTAATTCCTTAGCATCCAGCCTCCGTCCTCTACTGTTTCCTATTTTGGGCCAACTGGGTCAGTCTCCCAATTGGGTCTAACTGACTATAATTGGTGGCTATATAAGAGCAAGCCCGTGAAGCCCATTATCATCATTGGCTAGAGCAACCCTAATTCCTTAGCATCCAGCCTCCGTCCTCTACTGTTTCCATCATGCCATCAAAGCTTCTCACACAGAGTGCATGGCTGGGAGGCAGCACCATCTATTGTATCATTTCTATGGTAATCAAATTTTTTATTCTCCATACTATCTACTTTTCTCTCTTGCATACGAGATCTTGTTATCTGTTGAGCACAGACGTTTGTTTTCTTACATGGTATCAGAGCTTGGGCTCTAGCAAGAAGATTTGGTAGTGTGTTTCTATTTGCGAGTAGATTGTGAGAGATGGCCCAGCCCACAAGACTGCGAATCCCACGGTTCGGTGAAAGCGGAAAGTTGGACCGCACTAACTATCCACTATGGAAGTTCAAAATGAAGGCCATCCTAAGCACATACGAGCTTTGGGATATTGCTACTGGAGTGGACATGAAGCCGGTTGTGAGACCAAATCCAGCCAATGCAGGACAACAGATAGTACCAACTGCGGATCAGATTCTCGCATGGACAAGAAGAAATGCAGATGCACTGTGTTCTATTGTCTGCAGTGTAAGTGATTCTGTCATTGCATTAATTCAACATGTCACCATAGTGGAGGAGGCATGGACGGTCTTGAAAAATCAGTACGAACCACGAATCAGATGCAGATTCAAAATCTGGAGACTCACAAACGAGAAACCATTTGAGTCTGAAATGCCAGAGAAGTTCATCACTAGGGTGAAGAATCTGCACGATCAGATGACTGCAATTGGCATCACCATCACCAACAAGAATCTAGCACAAAGGTGCATACAGATTCTCCGACCAAAGTACGATGGTCTTATTACAGTGCTGAATACGCAGAACAGAAATCCGCCCCTCAACTTTGAGGATTTCAGTGCAATGCTTCTCGAGGAGGAGATGCGTCAAAAGACGAGGACTGGAGAAGATTCAGCTTTCTCGACTGGATGAAAGAAAGGTAAGGGTAAGGACTCTAGTAACCCATTTTCTTCTGATGATAAAAAGAGAAAGAAGAAGATCAAGTGCTTCCATTGCAACAAGGCAGGGCACAAGTAGAATGAGTGCCAGAAGAAGATTGCAGATGAGAAGAACGGAGTAAAGAAAGAGTCCAGCAACAGTGCGCAGGCAGTACCAATAGAGCTGTTCGTAGCAATTGAGGAGATTTGCACGGAGGTAGTTCATGTACCTGCAGATGAACCTTGGATTATTGACAGTGGTGCATCACGCCACATGACCAGTCATAAGGATTAGAATGCTTCTTGAGGAGGAGATGCGTCAAAAGACGAGGACTGGAGAAGATTCAGCTTTCTTGACTGGATGAAAGAAAGGTAAGGGTAAGGACTCTAGTAACCCATTTTCTTCTGATGATAAAAAGAGAAAGAAGAAGATCAAGTGCTTCCATTGCAACAAGGCAGGGCACAAGTAGAATGAGTGCTAGAAGAAGATTAAAGATGAGAAGAACGGAGTAAAGAAAGAGTCCAACAACAGCACGCAGGCAGTACCAATAGAGCTGTTCATAGCAATTGAGGAGATTTGCACGGAGGCAGTTCATGTACCTGCGGATGAACCTTGGATTATTGATAGTGGTGCATCACGCCACATGACCAGTCATAAGGATTAGTATACCTCTCTACATCCGATAGGGAATAACATCCTGGTAGCAGTCGGCAATGATGCAAAATGTCCAGCAAAAGCAAAAGATACGATTGCTCTCAAGTTAGATGGAGTTGTAAAACAGTTGTCCAATGTTCTTTATGTGCCAGATATTAAGAGAAACTTGTTGTCTGTTTCCGCGATCATGGATCGAGACCTCAAAGTTCACTTTGATAAGAATGGCGCACAGATTTTGGATCTTCAAGGGAAGGTCATTGGTAAAGGTACATGGTGTAACAACATCTATGAACTCTCAGCTTTCAGTGCTTGAGCCGATGTGAGCAACACTAAGCTGTGGCATGAGAGGTTTGGTCATCTAAACCTTAGTTCTTTAAAGGAGATGCATAAAAGTGGAATGATTGTAGACCTACTAGAAATTACAAATCTGCTCGATGTATGTGAAGCTTGCATGATGGGCAAGCAGCATCGGCAGCCCTTTCCTAAAGAGGCCAGCGGGGCAAAGGCTCCTCTAGAGCTCGTTCACATGGACCTCTGCGAAAAGATGCAGACGGAAGCTTTGGGTGGTTCCTACTACTTCATGACGCTGATCGATGATTACAGTAGAAGGATATGAAAATAGAGTATGTAACATGCCCCGTAGCAAAGTAGAATGATGACCACAATTGTGGGTGGAGAGTCGGATATAACTGCTTTTTGCTCCTTGCTCAAATTTTTAATTTGAGCGGCGGTGAAACCTCATTGTTGACATATACAGACTTGCATCTATATGCATTTATGTCATCTATCATTAAGGCATTTATTGATAACATGGTGGAGCATCCAGAGGAAACATTGGTTGCTACGCCCATAAGTTGTCCTAATGTAACTACTGTATTGGACGAAATGGGGAGCTCTTTTGAGGTTAGGATTATCATTAGCAAGCGACCTCATGTTTTGACATTTGGTAGCGAGGAAGTTACAATCCTCTCTGACCCTTTGAAAGAGGCTAATGATAAAGTCATGATGGCCATCCTCAGGTTTGATATTAACATCTCTTGGCTTGATACTTCAATCATTTGATTCAATCTGCTTCTAACATTTGTTTATTTATTGCTGCAGTACGGTTATATCTCACTTTCCTAGATCAATATAGAATCGCGTGTGTATGCTCGATTCTCTCCTTTCAGTTGTACTTAGTGATACCAAGAAGACGGTAGATGATGTTTGTTCAATGCTACAACCTTTAGACTTGGATGGCATGCTAGTTGTCTTTATGCCATATTATGAGAAGTAAGTATCGTCTCAATCTTTCTTTTACTATTTTATTTGTAATATTTTGTTAATTAATACTTAATATTGTGATAGATCTCATCGCCCTTTATTGGTGATGTAGCTCACATTGGAGCCTGATAGTATGGGATCTTGATGACAACCATTGTTGGTTTATCAATTCATTTATAGGCTTTCACGGGGTGTTCAAGTAAGTGTTCTTTTATCACATCATTATGAACATGCATCTTACTATTTACTACACAAATTCACTTTGTCATATGTCATGATGGACAGGTCTGCAAACAAGTTAGTATCTGCGATTATGAAAATCAGGGAGCATCAAGACCAACCAAATTTCCAGACACGCCTCATAGTGGAGCAGAAAGACAAGTTTAGTAGTGGGTGGAGAATTGCCTACAACTTCATGTTGTTTCTCAATGAAATTTTTGAACATGTCTCAATAGAAGCATATATAAAGCTCGAGTTACAAGATTTTATGGCTAAGACTGTTGTTCACTACCTAACTGCTACCATTGGGAAACAACATGATGGACTCAATGAAGAACCTGAGGGAGCTGCAGCCTCAAGTAGAAGCATTACAGTCTCCACTTGAATTAGAGACTCAATGCATTCTTCCTACACATTCCTACACAAGAAGTAGAGACTCAATGTGCATCTACAACATCACATCTTGCAAAGGAGGAAGAGATTGAGTCTATCCCGATTGCACCAGAAGTAGAATCTCAATGTACACCATCCACACAAGAAGTAGAGACTCAATGTACTCTTAGAGCATCACAGCCTCAAGAGGAATCATCAGACTCTATTCAGTTGTAAAGCATGTAGAAAGAAACATGAGACCTTGAATATTTTTATCTTGTTTGTGTTGACTAATGATAGTGTTTTTTAAACTTATGTTAAATGTTACAATACATTAGGATATTTACTTATGATATTTATTCAATTTGTATTATTATTGTATTAGCAATTCTAAAAAAATAAATTGTATTAGTAATTCTAATATGATCTACTCAGCCCTACCAGACTTGTTGCAGAGAATACAAAACTATTACAAGCCATAGAAACCAAGATCACACTAGAAGATCTCATAATTAGTATCTCTTATCTTCTCAATAATCCAATCTTCCATAGACTCCATGTCCATATCCTCAACATAATTACAATGAAGGAAGAAATTCAAGCAATCATGATGGACAGGCCACAGAGGCCGAGATCACACTAGAAGATCTCATCATTAGTATCTCTTATCTTCTCAACAATCCAATCTTCCACGAACTCCACTTCCGTATCATCAACATAATTACAATGAAGGAAGAAATTCAAACAGTCACAGATTGTTTCTTTATAATCTCTTTGGGAGGCCTTTATTGTTCTTTCAGCATCCCGATCAAATCGGCCATACCGAGTGCTTCGATAACGTAGGTTGCTTAAGAAGTCCAAGAGATCTTGTCGTGCTTTCATAATACATTGTAAAAGTCTTTCATTCTCTGCTATCTTCTGAGTCTCCTCCCTCTCTGTCCACCTCTGTGCATCAAATTCCTCTCTCTCCATCCATGTCAGTGGAGAGCCTTGTCGAATTCTTGCATCTCTCCTTGCTCCTTGGTCAGCAACCCATTGTTTGAGACTGTCGATTCCAGACTCCACGTCTCCGACGATGCTAAGGACATCCATGGTGGGTGGAGAGATGATAAATTAAGAGTGATAAACGAAGAATGTGCTTATAGAAGGACTAGGATGGACGAAAGAAGGGAGTCTAATTATAATATTCTTGTCTTCAATCACTTTATTTCATAGATTTAAATCGATTCAAAATCTATCATCTCATGTGTCTCTCACATTTACGGTCTTTTATTTTTTACTTCACTCAATGGAAAAGTCACCTCTCTAAATTTATCAAATCGGTTTTACTTTTTTTGAAGTCTAACTTATCATATACAATAAATATCTTATGATGAGAATCTAATAATTATATCATTCTTGTGTTCCATCACTTTATTTTATAGATTTCAATGTACTCAAAATCTATCATCTCACATGTCTCGCATTACGGTCTTGCATCAGCAAGTCTAACTTATTATATTAAAAAAATATCTCATGATGAGATTCTAATAATTATATCATTCTTGTGTTCCATCATTTTATTTTATAGATTTCAATGTACTGATCACTGTCTTACATGTCTCACATGTCTCACATTATGGTCGCATCCCATCATTTTATTTTATAGATTTCAATGTACTCACTGTCTTACATGTCTCACATGTCTCGCATTATGGTCTTGCATCTGTTACTTCAGATAATCTAGTCATCTTAGCCTCTACCAATTCTTTATTATAAATCTTGAATCTCACATTATGAGTCTGCAGTTCTATAAATCTCTTAGTAGTCATTTGTCTTCTATATCTTGCCCATAGTAAACACTTCTTCCACTTTTCTCTTCTTACCTTACTCCTCTCCTCAAGCTTACTCCTTTCATCTCACATTATGAGTCTGCAATTCTATAAACCCCTTAGTAGTCATTAGTCTTCTATATCTTGCCTACAGCAAACACTTCTTCCACTTTGCTCTTCTTACCTTATTCCTCTCCTCGAGCTTACTCCTTCCATCTTGATTGCCTGCAGCCTTACCTCCTCTCCTCAAGCATACTCCTTCCATCTTTCCTTACCTCCTCTAGCTACCTTCCTCGCTCTCGTTACCTTCCTCCTCTCATTTCCATGGATCTTTTTGAAGTAGTCGATTCCGTCGAGGAAGCCATTGGTAGCACCAATGATTGCCGAGAACCAGGGAAAGAGAGAGGAGAGAAAGCGAAATCCAGCTCCGTTAACCCAATACGAGAATGATGACTTTGCTTGTAAAAAATACTTAGAGAAGGAGGAGAAAATAAAAATAAGTATGGCTACTAGTGAAATAGATAAATTGCAGTCATATAGGAGAGAGCTGACAGACTTTCAAAGTGAGATATCTTCACGTGTGGCTTGTTATGGAAGATTTTCACCCCTAGGAAGTGCAATCCATTCGGAATAAATAAAGTCTTATGAAGAAGAAAATTCATCAATCCTTACTTCTCTTTCTGTAATTTTAACTACATTGATGAGGATGAGATGAGCTCAGCAGCTCTTGAATGGGTTGAATTTAGGATAGAGAGAGAAAATAGATTTGCCTTCCAGTGAGAGGCTTATTGTAACTTTTGGTGTTTTTAAACACCTTTATAAAAATTGTGAGAGTTTGCTACTTCCACATGTAACTTTTGAAAGTGTTTCCTAAACATTATTATAAATATTAAGAGAGTTTACAATTGCTGAATCTTATTTTTTTGTGTAACTTATCTCAGGCTTATTGTAACTTTTGGTGTTTGTTAACACCTTTATAAATATGGTGAGAGTTTCCTTAATATGTAACTTTTAAAGGTGTCTATTAACACCATTAAATGTTAAGAGAGTTTGTAACTTTGAAGGTGTCTATTAACACCATTAAATATTAAGAGAGTTTACAACTATTGAATCTTATTTTTTCTTGTAACTTATCTAGGCTGCGTTAAATTTTATAATTTGAGTTTCATCTTTTTTAAAAATATATTTAAAAATGCTTGTTTTTATGTTTTTATATGTGCTTTGAAGATTGGGTTTTTCTTAAATTTTAATTGAAAACTAGTCCAAAGTATATGTAAAAATTAATTTGTACATTGACAAGTCCAAAATTAATGAAATAAGTGTTATACACAATAATGAGAGTAAATAAATCAAAAAAGTAGTTAACTTTTTATTAGATATTCACTTTACATAGAAGTTCAAAACTTGTGATTACAAAGCCGTCAGCCATCATGCTCCTCAATACCAATGTCCTCAATGCCAGGCCCTTGACTACCAAGGTCCTAACTGATAGGCTGCTCGAAGATAGTACCAATGTCCTCAATGCGCCCTTGACTACCAAGGTCCTGACTAATAGGCTACTCTAGGATTGGAGTCTCACTAGCAAGGTCCTCAATAGTTTGCTCTTCAGTTCCAAGCACCTAACTAGTAGGCTACTCTGGAGTCTGTAAGGTCATTGTTGAAGAACCATCTATGCCATGCTTTGCCTCATCCATACCTTCTTTGGGTAAGGTTTCCTTGCTTGATCCACTTGCATGTCCTTCACCCAAGATCAAGGGTGCCTTCCTTACTTTTAATTTCAAGGGAAGTGTTTCCACCTCTTTAGCCTTACGTTTTCCTACGACGTGATGTACTACTACTTCTTGCTGTTGCCGCAGGCCTTCTCGTATGATGAGTGGAACCTCCTTGACTCTAGTTGACAATTGATCACCCTTATTCTTTGTGTGGATTTCTTCTTGGCATAAGTCATTGGATTCAAAGATTTCATCCTCATCATCACCTGAGCTAGAATCATCACCCTTAGACTCACCACCCTCGTCTTTGACATTTTCCTCTTCAAAGAAGTTAGTGAAACTGTAATATGTGTCAAAGAACTCAATCTAATGGGGGGTATCAATGACATTTACATTTCTACCTTGGCATAGCAATTTCTCAGCAGCGAAACCCATTCGATACACTGCTACTTCCCACCCATCATCATTCAGTAAATTCTTTATCATCTCTAGTATCACATTAAGATGCATCGGCTTTCTGTAATCCACCATTGCTACATCAAGCTTAAAATTATTGTCCTCAAAGTAATGAAGCTCGGAGTCCTTAAAGGAATTTTGATTAGATTGCCACCACCCCTGGATAAGAAGCACATCAAGAAAGGCTACAAGACTTGAATGGCAATGCCTTCCAAGATAGTCATATGATTGCGTAGGACTATACCATGGTATACTTTTGAAAGTAAATACCCAAATGCAGATGTCAAACTCGCATATAAGGCATCCCTTTGTGATTCTGTCATGAACAGGACCAACGTTGATCTTTTCTTATCTACCTTAGGACTTCTATGATAAATTGCACAAGTTCAACTATTCGTGACACTGCAAGGTCTTGCAATTCATCTATGAAAAATACACATGGCTTCTCCCAAGCATGACCGCTCATTGTTATGAAATGCTCTATATCAATGCCATTGATGTGTGCAAAATTTGTATCATTCTCTGATAGCAATATATCATAGGAGAAGCTGAATGGAGAACCATCATCTAAACCACCAATTGCTCTACCTTGGGCAGTGGACTGCAAGGCCTTTTTCTTGATGTCCATATATTCTGTCTCAACAACCTTTGGCATTTTGGCTCTTAGATCCTGTGTTGGTGTGGCATCTGCATCCATTGAAGCCAATCACTTTCTAGCCCATGTCTTATCAAGGAGTTGACCTAGGCTAAGTGCTTTCTTCTTATCCACATCAATTGACTTTCCAACTAACTCATCATCATATTTCAATAAAAACAATAGTGCCGAGAGAGCAGCCTCACTTTGAATCATTCGGGTGACCACTTCATCCAAGTTGCTATGCTTGCTCTTCTTTCCAAAGAAGTAGTCACCGCTTAGGATCTTCTTGTATACTTCTTCTGTTATTGCATCTGGGACAAGCCTTAATGCTCTCCACCAAACAATAGACATCGGTTTCATTATTTCTTTCCTCTGAGTTGCAGTGTGCTCTGGTGCCTCAAAGGATATCTTTCCTGTTTCATATGCTTGGCAAACATCCACTATGCTCTAAAACACTGAGTCCTCATAGAAGAAAATGCAAGTAACATCCCTGTATCTTGCAACAGTGGTGTTCAAATCCTTTGCCTCAACCTTATTACTTGTATGCCTTCCGTATTGCTTACAACACCTTTCAAGCATCTATAGAACCGAGTCCTCTTTGCCATGTACTCAGATGTAGATCTCCTACCCTTCACTGTTTGTGGCTTTCCACAGCCCACCCATAACTCCCTTGCCTTTAAAAGAGAAGAGCCTTTTTTCAACCTAAATGGAGCAGAATTCAGCCTTTCTAATTCTAGAATGTACTTTGAGTCATCGTTAAATATGCATACATGACAAATGACCCGTTGAAACTTTTCCATCCACTCAATTTGTGGCAAGTTTCCTTTTCTTCCCTCATTAAGGACGATCCTGCAAGCTTCACAAAAGTGTTGCCCATCAATGGGCTCAAACTTGCATCTTTCCCAGAATCTATTCTTTGCCAGCATGTATCTCTTCTAGATGTCAGTCCCATATCGGCTTTGGTACAAAGCCTCTTCACGAACAAAGTCACTCCTTCTAAAGTTCTCAAAAGCATCAAGAAAGTCCACACGCTTTTGAATGTGACATCAAGCAATGTAGGATCATCTTCTTTAAGTCTCTTAAACGCCATAGGACGAAGAGTGATAGTGGCAACTGGAGTTCTTGTTTTCCTCGTATCTTCATACAATTTGCGTGCAAATGTCTTATCTAGCTTTCTTTGATTTGTGAACAACGAAGCTCGATCAACAAGCATTGTGGCCACGCTGAATTATGAAAATTCCCAAATGTATCCCTCATCCTCTAGAGGATGTATGTCTGCCACACTTATAGAAAAGTCTGCGAGACTTGTATCTTCTTCTTGCAGATCCTCCTGATCATCACTATCCAATTTTTTGCCTGGTTTTAAATAACTTGCACTTGAATGATCTGCACATGGAGTAGGAGTTATTTTGGCTCTCTTTTTGGGAATAGCTTTGGAACTTGAATCTGCTCCACGATCACTCCTTCTTGTTCCTGTAGTTGCAGTAGTCAATAGTGTAGATACAGTTGGAGATACTCTAGTTACTGTCACAGATATTGTAGTTACTCTTGTCGGAGATATCGTAGTTATCGCCACAGATATTGGCGGTACAACTTGAGGGCTACATGTTATAGATGGCATATTTACTGCTGCTGAAGGTAAAACACCGCCACTTGGAAATGCATCCCACATTTTCTTCAATGCTTCCAAGGCACTAAGTAATTCTTGGGATCCCTCAATTGAATCTGGTAAGGGCTTCAAGAAGTGCTTGTGCGTAACTCGTAACTTATAGACCACATCATCATTATTCCCTTTGCACACAACTTCTATCAAATTGTTTTCTTTAATGTTGATGGTTGAGACCATGTCACCATTTCTTACTGCCTCTGGAGAATATTTCATGCTTGACACATTCTCGGCAATGATCACCAAAAAATACTTTGATTTGCGCTCCATAAAATACCAAGCATGTTCACGATATTTGAAAGACACCTTGGAACCAAAACTCGAAGCCATAGTTTTCTGCAAAGCAATCAAAAACAAAAAATGAGAATTACAATGATTTTCAAACTCAAAATATTAAAAAATTGCTAATTAAATATTTAAATAGAAAAAATTAAAATTTAATTGAAATTTCAAAAGTTCAAATATATTTTTTAAAATATATATTTATATTTCTAGACACTATTTTTTTATGTAATATTTTTTTACATAAATAATTTAATTCAAAATATTTTATAAACATAGATAAAATTTTTTAATTTAAATTTTCTAAAATTTTATTTGATTTTTTTAATTTTTATTTTATTTATTTATATATCTATATATTGAAAATTTAATTTAATTTTTTTTAAAATTTATTTATTTATTTAATTTTAATTTTTTATTTAAATTTAATATAATATAATTTATTTTATTTTATTTTTTTAAAGTGATTTTATTTATTTAAATTTATTTATTTATGTAAAATTTAATTTGTTTTATTTATTTGGATATTTTTTTAAAATAAAAAATTTAATTTTTTAAAATTTTATTTATTTATTTAGTTTTATTTATTTATTTAATTTTATTTATTTATTTAAATTTAATATAATTTATTTTATTTTATTTATTGAAAATTTAATTTGTTTTATTTTTTTCCGTTTTTGGAAGGCCCAAAGGACCCCAACTTAAGGGAGGGTTAATACCCTCCCCTAAGGCCTCAAGGGCCCCCTATTGTGCGCGCAACAGGTTGTCCCGCGAGGACCGGTTTGTTGCGTGCACAACAGGTTAGTGGGGGGGGATCCCCCCTCCTCCCTCCTCTCCTCCCCGCCTCCCCCCTCCTCGCTTCCTCGCCTCCCCCCTCCCGCCTCCCCGCCTTCGTCTCCCCCCTCCCTGCCTTCGCCTCCCACGTCCCCCCTCCTGCCTCCCCGCCTTCGCCTCTGTGTCTTCGCCTCCCTTCTCGTGCCTTCCCCTCCCTACCTTCTCCTCCCACCTCCTACCTCTGTCCTCTCCTCCGCCTCCCCGCCTTTGCCTCTACCTCTCCTCCCCCAAACCAGGTCCCCGCCTCCCCGCTCCCCATAAACAAAAAAGGCCCTCTGCCACTCCGCTCCCCGCCTCCCCGCTCCCCAAAAAAAAAAGGACCGAAGGAGAAGGGGAGGGAGGGAGAGGATTTGTAATCGAAGGGGGCAAGCAAGAGAAGAGGGGAGGGGGAAGCGGGAGGAGAGGGGAAGGGAGGGGAGGGAGGAAGGGAGGAGAGGGGAAGGGAGGGGGAGGAGAGGGGAAGGGAGGGGAGGGGAAGGGAGGGGGAAGGGGAAAGCAGGAGGGGAAGGGAGGGGAGGGGAAGGGAGGGCAAGGAGGGAAGCGTGAGGAGAGGGGAAGGGAGGGGAGTGGAAGGAGAGGGGATGGGAAGCAGGAGGAGAGGGGAAGGGAGGGGAGGGAGGAGAGGGGAAGGGAGGAGAGGGGAAGGGAGGGAGGGAGTACCTGGGTGGGGAGATGGTGGAGGAGCTCGAGGAAAGTTGTGAGAGAGAATGAGGAGTAGAGTTTTATAGGAAATGGGTAGCTTTTAGGTCAAGTCAGCTTTTTTAGGTAAGTTAGCTTTTTTTAGTTTTTTAGGTTTTTTTAGTTCTTTTAGGTTCATTATAAGTAGAACGTTCTTCATTCTCTCTTTCATTCAAAGTTCATTCTTTCACACTCCATGCTTCTCTCCTCTCATCAACCTATTGCAGGATTCTCAAAATTTTCAAAATGTTGCAAGAGGAGAGAACTTCTAAGAATCAAGTTTTTGTAAATTTGAATTTTTTTTTCAAATCCGATTCTTTTCTCAAAAACCTGTTGTGTACGTAACAACTTCAAAAAACCATCTTTTGCATTAAATCTTTTTTCCCACAAATTTCCCTCTTTACCTCAAACTCTCACAACCTATTGTCATAAATTTCTCCAAACTCAAACTCTCCCAACCTATTGGGCACGCAATAATTTTTCAAAAAAAATAAATTAGAAAACAATCTATTACAAATTTCTCTCTCAACCTGAAAACCACTCAAACCTCCCTTCCTATTGCATACGCAACAACTTCAAAACAAAATTTAGCCATAAATCTTTCCAAAAACTCTTCTCATGATACTTTATTAATATGAGAAATCCATTTATAATATTTTTACTCCATAATATAATAAATTTTTATTAACTAATGTTAAAATATAATTTTGCTAAAAATATATATTGTTAATCTATAAATTAATATAATTATTATATAAATACATTAATTTAAGAAATATAATAATGAAAATATTTTTGAAAGGGAGGTCTTCTAGCATATGTGCTTTATATAATTCTTATTCTTCAAACAGTTCTTAATATGAAAAATCTCTACAATATCTTCTTGCTATTAACTAGATATTAAATTTTAGTTTTAATAAAAATATACATCATTAACTTAAAAACTAATATAAATATAATGTAATTATTGTATAAATTTAAATAAATAAATATATATTATTAATATTATACATTAATAACATTTTAAATTATGTATATTATATAGTAATAACCTTTAAATTTTAAAAAGTAGTCAATCAAAGAATTGAATTAATTTAAAAAATAAGGAAATATTAAATTTTACACACATGGAAGAAAAGCATGTATGCTTTTCTTCCATGTGTATAATACTTGTTAGTCGAAGAATGAAGAATTAGATAATGTATTTATAAGGTAGGTATTTAAAACCATAGAATCTGGAAGAGGTTTAGCATACTTGCTTATCTTTGTTACAGTATGTAATACTTTGCAAAAGCCTTAAACTTTGTTTAAGGCTTTGCACAAAACTACAGTATCATTGAATCCATATCATTTTTCTACTTTAGCAACCACCAAATATCCATGGTATGAATCCATGATATGGAATACATATTTCTTTTGAATATTTCTTATCACATACTTCTTCATTTCTTAGATATCCATGGTATGAATCCATGATATGGAATACATATTTCTTCTGAACATTTCTTATCACATACTTCTTCATTTCTTTTGATACACCATGTAGCATGAATGTAAGAAAATATGAATCGGTGTGCTTTTAGCCTATGTGCTTGTCCCTAATCAGTAGGATACTTTGACTAGGTAGAGTTATAACTACTTAAAGTAAAGCTTTTGCAAAGGATCATACCTAGTATTGGATATAAACAAAACACTTTGGAAAGCATATAATATATAGTCTATATATATTTAAACTAAATACTTTAGAATGCATATTTTATATAGTCTATATACCTTAAATCTTACACCCTAAATCTTAAATCCTAAAGTTTCCTAAATCTTAGGTTATACAATCTAAGCTCTTAAACTTATATAACAGTTCTAATCCCTAAACCTTAAACCCTAACCCCTATAGCTTAAATTCTAAAACCTAGTTTCCAAATCCTAAACCTTAGATTCTAGACTCTGAGCTCATGAACTTATATACTAAACCCTAAACCCTAAACCCTAAAACCTAAACGTTAAATCCTAAACCTTAAAACAATAATCATCAACCCTAAACCCTAAATGACCCTAAACCCTAAAACCATAATCATATACCTAAAACCCTAAACACTAAATCTTAAATCCTAAGCCCTAAATCCTTAACCCTAGATACTAAACCCTAAAACCTAACCCTAAAATACAACCAAAATTTAATGATTTTTTTTAATTTGTGCAATAGGTTTGATATATCCCCCAACCTGTTGCAAGTGGAATAGGTTAATGGTGCACCTAACCTATTGCAAAAATCAAGGAATTTTCTTGATTTGTGCAACAGGTTGGATATACCCCCCAACCTGTTGCTCAATTGATTTGTGCAGCAGGTTGGATATATCCCCCAACCTGTTGCTTGATATTTGCACAACAGGTTGGAGGGTATATCCAACCTGTTGCACAAATCAAGAAAATTCTTGATTTGTGCAACAGGTTGGATATACCCCCCAACCTATTGCTCAAGCAATAGGTTGGGGAAAATTCTTGATTTGTGCAACAGGTTGGATATACTCCCCAACCTATTGCTTAAGCAACAGGTTGGGGGGTATATCCAACCTGTTGCACAAATCAAGAATTTCAATAGGTTGGGGGGTATATCTAACCTGTTGCACAAATTTAAAAAATTCATTAAAAAAATAATCTAGTCCAGTACATAGCAAGCTATAGGGAGGAAGTCCTTAAGCTGAAGGGAATTGATGAATTCCAAAAGATAAGGGGTTTCATGAGAGGTCTCAAACACACTTATAAGGTTGAGGTGAAAAGAAATTTCCCTAAAACCTTTGAGGAAGCCATTAAGTATGCCCAAATATACGATGATACAATGGGGAAATTCAAAGTTGGAACTTCAGAGCAAACATGTTTTGTTCCAAAGTTCAATGAATTTCCCAATTTGAAAAGGAAGGGGAACTTTAAGAAGGAGGTTCCTTAGGTACCACCTAAGAAACCTCAAACACAAAATTATCCTCTCTTAAAGAAAGAGGATTATGAAAGGCCCAGGCAATAAAATCTTTGCTTCAAATGTTTAGGCAAAGACCATGCTACTTGGAATTGCCCTAAAAATAAACAAGTGGAAGCTAAAGCCCCAAATAGACCTCCGCAAAAGCAAGTACATGCGGTGCAAGTGTTGCTGCTTAATGGTACTAAAAAGTACACTGAGGTAGAGGTCTATCATGAGGATAGCATCCACATGTGTGTAAAGAGAGTGGGAGAGAAGGAAGGAGTCTCAGTTGCAGCTTTCTTCACATACACAATGGGGGAATATACAGAAAGGTGGAGGCTGAAAACAGTTTTCCTCTTCTTAGTTGTGTAAGCCAAAAGAACTCTAAGTACAAAAGAATAGGTGAACCCTATATGTGGGTCTCAAACCAAACTCAGCTAACTAAGGTGGCATACTAACTGAGCCACTAACTAGAGTACATAATGATAGCTGTCATCTAGCTATTATTCATGGGTGGTGTACTAACCGCATCTACAGCTAACAAGTCGATGACATAAATGCACAACGGTCACCTTGGCATATCACGAGTGGATCTCGATATCTCAACACTCCCCCTCAAGCTCAATCCCAATTCCTGCACACCAAGCAGGTCTCTAAACTTGCGCAGCTTCTCTGTGCCCAATGCCTTCGTGAATATGTCAGCTACCTGATCCTCTGTGCTGACATAAACTAGATAAATAAAACCTACTAGAACCTTCTCCTGCACATAGTGATAATGCACCTCAATGTGCTTTGTATACTACTCATGTTGTCATAATAAATGGCAACTGGCCCATCTGTAGACTGATGCATATCATAAAGTAGCTTATGCAACCAAGCTGCCTCACATGCATCCATTGCTGCACCCTTACACTCAACCTCTGGTGCTCGACAAGGCAACTGTAGGCTGTTTCTTGCTGCTTCAAGTGACTACAGCACTCCCAAAAGAGAACATATATCCGCTTGTAGATTGTCTATCAAAAATACTACCAGCCCAATCAGCATTAGTGTATCCATGCAACTGTATCTGAACCCCAGTCTCGTGAAATAGTCCATACTGCAATGTGGACTTCACATACCTCAGTATGCATCTAGCCGCATCCAAATGCAGTTTCCTTGGAGCCTGCATAAACTGACTTACCAACCCAATAGCATAGCTCAAATTTGGCCTAGTAATAATTATATAAATCAACTTCCTGTATGCGTCTGTACATAGTAGGGTCTTCCAAAAGCTCACTTGCATCTACACTCAGCTTCACATTCTGCTCCAAAGGAACTGAAATAGGCTTATAGCCTATCATCCCATATTTGGACAGCATGTCCAATCCATATTTCCTCTGCAAGAGCCATATCCCACTTCTGGATCTAATCACCTCAATGCCCAAGAAGTAACACAGCTCTCCCAAATCCTTCATCTCAAACTTCTGCTTCAATAGCATTTTCACATGAAGGCTATCTTCATCACTATCACCTGTGATGATCGAATCATCAACATAAATGACAAGCAGCATAATACCTTTCTCTGTTTTTCTCATATAAAGTGAGAAATCTGCCTTGGAAATCTAAAAGACAATAGTGACAAGATACTGTCCTATCTTGTCATACCATGCTCTGGGTGCTTGCTTCAAGCCATACAAGGCTTTCTTAAACTTGCAAACAAAATCAGGATGAACAGCATGAACATAACTTGGTGGCTGCTCCATATAGACCTCTTCTTGCAAATCACCATGCAAGAAGGCATTCTTTACATCCATCTGATGTAAAGACCATCCCTTTGATGTAGCCATAGCAATGACTTCTCTTACGGTTGCCATCCTTGCAATTGGACTGAATGATTCTTCATAATCAATGCCATATGTCTGTGCATACCCCTTGACAACTAATCTTGCCTTGTATCTGTTCACAGAACCATCTGCATTGTACTTCACCTTATAAACCCACTTGCAGCCAATCGCATTCTTGGCTTTCAGCAAAGGCACCAATTCCCATGTAGCATTTGCTTCCAAGGCATCCATTTCTTCATCCATGGCTTTCTCCCATTTTTCTTTTCCCATGGCTTTCTCAAAAGAAGTGTAACTGGTTCATGTATCACTTTGACCATATAAACATAATGAATGGCTATAAATCCATCAAATTTCAGCCTATCCACAGGATACCTAGCTCTGGTAGACCTGCACAAAATAGGCTCACTACCAGGTGCTCTCAAATCATCCCTTGTCTTCTTACTCTAGGTGTAACAACAGAAGGAATACCCAACTCATCATCAAGGCTCTATTCTAAGCCACTGGATTCACCATCCACATAAGAGTGACCTGCATTCACATCAACCATGGGCTGATCTACTTTCTCTTTTCATTTTTGTGATACTTGAATACCACTATCTGCATTGCTTTGAGGAGATACTCCTGATCTCAATTTGCCTGTCCATGGCAAAGTATGTGAACCACTTCTAGAGGACACTACAGGTCCACTAATATTTTGTGATTGCTGCTGTGAATTCTATGCAGCATTACCATTTTGTGCATCTACATCATCAATCACATTTACTAGTTTATACTAGCTACTCATCTCATTAAAAACATCTCTTCTCACTGTAAACTTACGAGTAGAAGGGTTATAGCATCTATACCCTTTCTGCTGACCCTTTCTGCTGCAGAGAATAACCAATAAAGATGCACTTCTTAGCTTTTGGCTCTAACTTGGATCTCAACTCATCTGGCACATAAACATAGGCAATGCAATCAAAAACTTTCAAATGAGAAATATATGGTTTCCTACCAGTATACCTCTCCTCTGGCGTCATGCCATGTATTGTTGTAGTGGGAGTCTTGTTCATTATGTAGACTGCTGTAGCAACTAATTCAGTCCAATAATAATATGGCAGGTCTTTTTTGTTAAGCATGGAACAAGATACCTCTTGAATATGCCTGTTTCTTTTTCAACCATAGATTTAAAAGCTTTGAAATGCCCAAACACTTCACTTTTCTTTTTCATAAAATACACCCAAACTTTTCTGTTGTAGTCATCAATTAAAGTGACAAAATAATGATAGCCTCCAATAGATGCAGCTTTAGTAGTCCACACATCAGAGTGGATTAATTCCAATGGCCTCTTACTCTCTTGAACATGTCTAGAAAATGGTTTCCTTCCAAATTTACAGGCTTCACGTACCTTATGCATTTCTGCAACCTTGAACTTAGGCAATCCTACAACAATATTTTGGGCCTGCATTAATTTAAGTTGTTGTACATTAACATGACCAATGCGTTTATGCCAGATATCAATATTTGCAACTACACTGGTCCTATGCGCAAAACATTACTGCACTCAATTCAGGCATATCCGCATCCAACGTAAAAATCCTGCCCTTCTTCTTCCCTTTTGCTATCAAGTGACCTTTATTTTTCATATCCTCAACAAAGCATCCATGAGGATTAAATCTGACCTGCAAGCCCTGCTCCAACCATTTGACCAACAGAAACCAGGTTCTTGGTGATATTCAAGACATGAAATACATCAGACAGGTATTTCTTTTTTCCATCCTACATAGACAAAGGAATTTTACCAATTTGCACAATAGGATGTGCAATATCATCACAGTCTCCAAAAATCTTGATCTTTTCATTTTCCTTGCATCCTGCATCCATTCTGCATGACCTATCATGTGGTTTGATGCACCTGAGTCAACATACCACACATCATTGCTTTCTTCTGCACCATAAACATATGCTCATTTCTATCATCACCCTATCTACTGAGGATGCATAATTGCCTTGCTACAATTTTCTAGTCATGATGTCATTCTGCTTTTTATAGCAGTCTTTAACCATATGACCCATTTTACCACAGTAGTAGCATTCAACATTGTTGTTTGCATTTTGGCCTCTCTGCCATCCACCACGACCTCTTTGGCTCCCCCTGTCTCTAAAGTTACCACGTCCTCCTCCATAGGACTGGTTTTCTTGAATTCGCTGCATATTTTTATTTCTACCACAGCCTCCAAATTAGCCTGCTTTACCTCTGCCTCTACCTCTGCCAGCATTTGAGTAGAAGATAGCTTATTTTGAAGTTCCTCCTGAAGAAGATGCACCACCATTTCTTTGCTCTTTCAAAAATTAGAAGAGCAATCAACTCCTCAAAATCAAGAAAATTCTCACAGATGGCAATGGATGTCCAAAATTGTGCATAATACTTTTCTAGACCATTCAAGGTCATAGAAACTAAATCATTATCTTCTACTAGTGACCCAATAGAAGCAAGTGCATCTGCAATCTTCTTCACCTTCATGTGGTAGTCATTGATGCTCATATTTTCTCTCTGCACATTATGCAACTCCTGCTTGAGCTGCATTTTCCTCGCTTGCATATTTGTGCTATATATTTTTGTCAAAGTATCCCATGCCTCCTTGGGCATGCTTGCATCCTGAATATGCACAATCATAGAATCTAAAATACTGATAGATAGCCAATACATAACTTTTTTGGCTCTCTCATACCAGCCTTTAAATGGCTGCAACTCCTGTTGATTCGGAACATTAGGAATAACGGGTTCTTGTTCAGCTCTAATAATGAACTCCCAATAGCCTTTTCCCTTAAAGAAATTTGTCATTCTAAACTTCCATGCTTACAAGTTGTTCTTGTCAAGCTTTTCAGTGACAATCTATGAAAGAGCATCAGATGCCATTACAGAACAGTGCAAAATATTATGTCACTGCAAAAAAACACAACTTTTGCCTCACAAGGGCAAATCTGCAAAACTGATGAAAGTGGTGTTTGACCACACAATCACTTCCTAGTGACGATTACGCATCAATAGGCAATAAGAATGATTCTGTCACTCCCAATATCTCTATGCATAGGCATACGATGTAATTTTTGCGATAACTTTTCATCGACCTGCAGAATAGTGGTCGCACAGCAAAAACAGGGCACTTTCCTGAGTGCCTGTGGAAAACTTCTGCCACCAAAACAAGCCCCGAAATGGCCTTGAATCAAAAAAATAATTTCACCAAGGGCCTTGCCCTTGCCCGTAGCATATACTGCCCTTTTGCCACACCACGAAGGGCATCCCAATTTGAGACAGTGCACTCTTACACTTTTCGACTGTGCTACCTACAGAGATTTGCTCCCAAACTCGAAAAAAAAGGAAAGCAACACTGATCCTCTTACTAGGACACCGTGAACTTGGTTTTCTTTCTTGAGCTCCTTACCACGAACCGAGCTCTGATACCATGTAAAGAAAGTGGGAGAGAAGGAAGGAGTCTCACTTGCAGCTGTCTCACATACACAATGGGGGAATATACACAAAGGAGGAGGCTGAAAATAGTTTTCCTCTTCTTAGTTGTGTAAGCCAAAAGACTAAGTACAAAAGAATAGGTGAACCCTATATGTGGGTCTCAAACCAAACTCATCTAACTAAGGTTGCATACTAATTGAGCCACTAACTAGAGTACATAAAGATAGCTATCATCCAGCCATTATTCATGGGCCGTGTACCAACTGCATCTGCAGCTAACAAGTTGGTGACATAAATGCACAACGGTCACCCTGGCATATCACGAGTGGAGCTCGATATCTCAACAATGTGTCGTCTATCATTGCCAATGTGGCAGCCCACCTTTGGTCCTTATGATTTAATGAGGATGCATGAAAAAATTAAGGGGCAAAGAGTAAGAGTGATAATCGATGTTAGTGCAACACATAATTTCTTGAACTACTCGTTAGTTAAGAAACTAACATTGCCTGAGTCCTAATGCCCATAAATATGTGGTCTCTTTGGCAAAGGGTAGTGATAAAAAAGTTTGGGACACCATGATACATATTGTAGAGGTGGATATTCAAGGTTATCGGGATGCCTTGGATTTCCAAATCATGCATCTCGACCGAACAGATGTAGTGCTTAGTCAAGAATGGTTGTATATTCTTGGGCATAGCTTACAGAGGAGTTATCTTAATAACTCCATTATGTTTGAAAAAGAGGGTAGAGTCTCCCAGATTCAAGGAGAACATGATGTGCCTAACTCTTCTCTTATTTGTTCGATGGGATTGAATGACTACTACACCAAAAAGAATGTGAGGTATATCTGTGAAATTACTTTTATTGGTGATTTTATGTCTTTTTCATCGGAAAGAAGTAATGTTGTTTTTGATAATGTTTAAAAGTATAAATCTTCTTTCAATGATTTAATGTTTGAATTTAAAGAAGTTTTTTCATTTGATTTACCTAATGGTTTACCTCCTGAGAGAGAAGTAGATCATAAAGTAGATTTAATTCCTGGATCTACCCCTGTTTGTAAACCCCCATATCGACTTAGTCAAATAGAGAAACGTGAGGTCGAAAGATAGTTAATGAAATATCTTAGGAAGGGCCAAATCCAACCAAGTTGCTCTGAACCAGTTTTACTGGTAAAGAAAAAGGATGGTACTATGCGTTTATGCATAGATTACCGAGCACTAAATAAAGTCACCATAAAAAATAAGTATCCTATGCATCGCATTAATGAGCTCTTTGATCAATTGCAAGGGGAAAAATACTTTACTAAAATAGATTTAAGATCAAGATATCACCAAGTACAAATTAGGGAAGAGGATGTCCCTAAGACATCATTTCGTACTAGGTATGGGCATTATCAATTTAAAGTAATTCCATTTGGATTAACAAATGCTCTAGCAACTTTCATGACACTTATGAATAGTGTCATAAGATCATATCTAGGGAAATTTACTGTAGTATTTTTAGACAATATCCTTATTTATAGTAAAACCAAAAAAAGCATTTGGAACATTTTGCAAAAAGTGTTCCAGCTGCTTAGAGATGATTTACTCTTTGCTAAAGAATCCAATTGTGAATTCTTTGCAAAAGAAGTAAAATACTTGGGACATATAATATCCCAAGAAGGGGTTTACATGGACCGTGACAAAGTAAGGGCCATATTAGAATGGCCACATCTTACAAATCTAGAAGAATTACAGATACTCTTAGGTTTGTCAGGATTCTATAGGAGATTCATCTAGGATTATGCTAGGATTGCTATTCGATGACGGACCATCTTAAGGGGAAGGGAAGCACCTTCATATGGGATGAACCTCAAAAGAGAAGTTTTGAAAAATTAAAAGTAGCTATAGCGGTAGCTCCTGTCTTAAAAGTAGTGGATCCCAATGAACCATTCGTGGTCGAGACAGATGCAACGGATTTTGATGTTGGGGTGATACTTATACAAAAAGTCGACCAGTGGCATTTGAAAGCAAAAAGTTAGATCATGCCCAACGGAATTACTCGGCATATGAGAAGGAACTATATGCTATAGTCTATGCTTTAAAAAAATGGAGATACTACTTATATGGTGCAAAATTTGAGATCATCTTTGATCAGGAGAGCATAAGTGGATTTGTAATCAGCTAGAGCTTAAAGGTAGAAAGGCTAGATGGGCTGAGTTAATGCAAGAGTTTGATATACAATTGACATATAGGAAATGGAAGTTCAATGTGGTAGCAGACTCTCTTAGCCGAATACCAATTGTTAATTAATTGAGTTTTACTCAATTTTAAAATGATTTCCTAGAGTCCTTCAAGGGGAAATGTGAGTTTGATCCTCACTTCTCTTAAATATAGAAAGAAATTAGAAATAGGGATCCAACAAATCGAGAGGCTTTCACTGAGGAGTCGCATGGAAATGGCGACACACGATAGGTTGGTGTTAAAGGACTCAAATGGAAAAAATATACTATTGAAAATGGCTACTTGCTCTACAAGGGTAGAGTATGTGTCCCAGATAATAATGACATTAGGCACCAAATTCTTTTTGAATGTCATGATAGTCTGAGTGCTGGACACCCGAGAATTCAAAAGACATATGTGCTTCTAAAAAGACAATTCTTTTGGCCTAGAATAGGTAAGGATGTCCAAGATTATGTATTAAAGTGCCAAAAATGCCAGGTCAATAAGGTTGAATGCCTTAAGGTGAGAGATCTTCTACACCCATTGGAGATTCCATCTGGCAAATGGGAAAGTATCTCCATGGATTTCATTGTGGGATTACGTAGGACACAGAGGGGGAAAAACTCAGTGTGGGTAATTGTGGATCGGTTGACCAAGATGGCTCATTTTATTCCTATCATTGAAGATGTTAAAACTCCAAATTTAGCTAGGCTATTTGTGGAGCATATCTATAGGATGTATGGGCTACCAGCCAGTATTGTTAGTGTTCGGGATATGCAAATGGAAACTCCCCTCTCCTCTAAGGTAGAGCCTCCCTTCCCTTAGCATTGCCATGGTTCCTCGCCACCATCAAGTACTCTACGGTCCTCCTTTGTGAGTTCAACTCAATCCCACATCAGTTCATGGTTCTCCTTTAGCATTGACAGACATTCCTCATCAGTTGGTCACCAAAAACTTATTTTAAAGCAATCTAGCGGCTATTTTTTGACTTCTTTTTGGAAGTGGAGGAAGTGGATTGAAGTCGATCTTCCTTTGAGCTTGTACAAATAAACGTGTTGCAAAATTTGTCGCAATACTCCTCTTGATTAATTCCTCAGTAGGTGACTGCACCATCAATTGGGTAAGTTCGAGTTATACTTCACTTAATTCTATGCCATGCACAAAATTTTCGGAAGAACTAGTTCCACTTGGTGTATAATCAGGATCATGGAAAATGTCATCCTGGTCGTCCACCTGTGTGCTTGCTTCTAGTCTAGCACGATTTCTGGTGAAGTAGGCATATCCAATTCATCGAGGCAACGTTTGAAGTTGAGAGTTATCTGACATGGACCAAGGTGCCCGCCATGTACGAGAAAAATGTAGCACCTTAATCACTCGGTACTATAGAGTTGCATCTAGCACTCTATCATGAGTAGTTTGCTAGCGCTTTTTTGATCTTTCGATGTTCAATAGTTAATTGTGCTTAAGGCGCAATAGGACTTCGATCCGCTCATTCCTCCCTTGCATTATCAGACAGGAGTCAAACTACTTGGCGTTGATTTTGTATTCCGAGCTATAGCTGTATAGGCACCCCTCTCATCACAGTGTATGCACTTGTCCAAAGTGTGCGGCACTTTCTAGCTGATTGTCTTTGAATGAAGTCAACAATAGAAGCCTAAAGGAATTTCGCCACCACCTTCAAGTGACTTTTGATGGATTTCTTTTGTTGAACATCATTTTGTGGTTTTCTGCTTGGCGTGAAGTTGTAGCTGCGACAATGCTTCATTGTATGCTTGATTTTCATGGAGGTTGCTATGTCTACTAGTTTGTTTTTCATGTGGTATTGTAGATCTTACTGTTGGTTGTATTTTTGCATAATTGCTATGTAGCAGCAATCAGCAGTTAGAGTTCGAACATAGTAGAGGATCTCCAATAGTGTTGATGGTGTCTCCAAAATGCTGGAAAACAACCACACATTTCCACACCTGGCAATAGTAGTGCTAGAGTCAAACTCAAGTCGAGACTAATGTCGGAAAGATGCAAAGACAACTCAAAACATCAAAAGAAGTGAGACTGATGTTTATACAGTAGAAATGCTCTTAGTAGTTTGTATTCTAACAAATCACCACAACAACCCTCATACAAGAGGTGAAGATGAGCTTATAACATCATCAGACTACAATCAAGAAATAGTCAAAAACAACAAATAGTCCAAAACATAATGTGGGGGATAAGGCCACTCCTACTGGCTATTAGGGATAGTTATAACTATCCCTATAGTAACAAAATTATCCCACTGCTCCTAATGTAACTTCCCTCTACTAGGGGTGTACTAACCCTCCTGGGGTGAAGCCCATGTGGGTGGAGAGTCGCCCTCAACATGCATTATGCAACAGCTTTAAAAAAACACATATGCATTTAATGTGGGAATGGACTATTTCGAGGGAATGGTGGAAGCAGGTCGAGAAAAAACTAAAGGATCTACACATAGAGGTAAAGTTCAAATGGAAAGTGGCCCTTGTGGGTGATAGTAAGGAGAAGAATGACTTGATATATCAAATACTCCAAACAATCAGAGACCTAGTGATGATGCACATTTGGAAAAATAGAAACAAGATTGTATTTCAAAGGTTGCGAAGAAGTAGTATCCCGATACATAAGATTTTGGAAGAAATACAACAAGCAATCTTATTTTTTGGCTTAAAAAATGAAGCTTGTAAAGCTCTTGTGAGATTCTAGGGTTAACATCTACCCTTTATTTTGAAAGGTGAAATTTTCATGTACCTTTTTTTTAATTGTCATATATATACATATATATATATATATATCATCTTTATCTTGCAAAAAAAAACTATCCCAAAAATAAATAACATATAGTTACAGGTCCCATGGTTTTCCACCTGAAACCACTCTAAGGAAGTGTACCTAACCATAAGTAACCATATGAAGTAGGTTCATAAGGACTATTAATCAAAATAAATTGCCAAAATTACACATACAAAAGCAGGTTTTTAGTTTATAAAATCACAAACTTTGCTTTTTTACATAGGAAAAGAAATGTATGACTCGTATATACTTAAGTAGGGGTTTGAATATCACCCTTGAATGCATGTTGTATCCAGTCCTAAATGCATGTTGTATCCAAAGTTTTCTAGTAGTGCACCCAAAGTACTTTAGATAAGTATATTTCTCCCCCTCAGTAAAGACATAGCTTCTAACTAGAATACAATTGTGCACAGGATGGAGAACCCCACACTAGAAGTGCCACACCATGAAGGGAACTTGCTCAATTGATTGCCATAGCATTGCTCTAAAAGGAACATGAGACATTTGACATTAATAGTTGTGCGACATTTCAAGCATACCACAAAGAACTTGGACTTGAGAATAAAGGCTGACATTTTGTCTAAGGTTATAAAACATACAGATATGCAAGAGGTTGTTGATGAGACAAATTTTCAAAGCCAGTCCATATGAATGGCAATAGTGGATAATCTAAAGACATCATTGAGTCTTGTGAAAAGAGTAGAAAGTACTGATAAGTTAGCTGGCAAAGAGAGAATCTCTCCACATGATTGCTAACACTTCAGCATTAAAAAAATATAGTGATAGCGAAGTAGCTAAAGCCCTTGGAATTCAAGAATGAAATCTGAAGAAACATTGCATGGACATAAAACAATCTTCCTTCAAATGGGCAGATGGAGGTTGAAAGCGTAGACAGGATTCCTTAAGTTGTGAGGTTGTTCAATGTGTTGTCCAGTTTTGGAAAGACAACAACACCAGGGTTTCCCCAAACAAGAAGGATGGTTGCAATCATAGGCTTGGCCCAAAAAAGTATGCAATACATCCCACCCATTTCTTGGAGCTCATAGAGGTGCATCTTCCTTCTTTCAATGAAGCCCAAGTTACACACTATTATTTGGTACTCTTTACAACTATTTAGAACTATCACGGATAATATTAGTATTGTTCAGATGTTAAAGCTAACATTTAACACTGTAACAAACTCTATATGAAGTGAATTTAGCACTAAATCATAGAATCATAGTACTAAATACCACACCGGGGACTTAATACATTTATAGTATAGACCATATTTTAGAAATCAATCCTAGGAATAAAGATAGGACAAAATAGTATTGTTTGCTCTTTCAAGTCAGTCATTATGACTAAATAGAATACTCATTATGACTAAATAGTACTATTTAGTGTTAGTTAGTAGTGTGTGATGTTTGAAATTGTTTGTATTAGAGAAGTACTTCAAGTGTAATCATTCTCTCCTTGCACTAACCCTGCTACTAGTTCTATTTAGTACTATCTAGTACTATCCCTTGCACTAATCCTACTACTAGTACTATATAGTACTATTTAGATATTGTTCTCTTCCTTGCCTTAGCTCTGCTATTACTACTATTAGTTCTATTTAGTATTATTTTGTAGTATTTTAGCACTATTTAGTACTATGTAGCACTTAGTAACATTTAGAACTAAGTAAGTACTATTTATACTGAGTACTATTTAGGACTCAATAATTCTTAGCACTTAGTAATATTAGCACTTAGTAAGTACTCTTCAATACTATCTAGCACTGAGTAATATTAGCACTTTCTATTCAATACTAATAGTACTATATAGCACCTAGTAATAGGACACTTACCATCTAGCACTTGGTATTTAGTACTAATAGTACTACAGATCAAGCATTTACTATTTAGTAATATTAGCACTTGCTATCCAACACTTACTAATATTAATACTTCCTATTTAGTACTATCTAGTACTTACTATTTAGTACTATCTAGCACTGGTAATATTTGCACTTACTAATATTACCACTTAATATTTAGTACTAATAGTACTATCTAGCACCTAGTAATATTAGCACTTACTAATATTAGCACTTAGTACTATATAGCACTTAGTAATATTAGCACTTACTAATAGTTACTATCTAGCACTTAGTAATATTAGCACTTACTAATAGTACTAATATTAACACTTACTAATAGTACTAAACTAGAATTAGTAATGTTCGCACTTAGTACTATCTAGCATTTAGTAAAATATTTAGCACTTAGTACTATGTAAACATATTTAGTACTATCTAGCATTTACTATTTAGTACTATCTAGAATTTACAACAACACTTAGCACCTAGTACTATTTAGCATTTAGTAATATCTAGCACTTACTGATATTTGGCACTACTAGTAGCAGTTAAGACTTAGTAATTGAGTGATAGAACTTAGAAAAATAATGACGGCACTCTAAGTTTTAAATAATTTATAGTTTTTTTTTTGTCTAGGTTTAAATAATACTAATTGTTGATGATTGATTTTGCAGGCAGAATTCTTCCTTAATTTCAAGGAGGAGCATCCTTCCATAGATATTGGTTTCTATTCTTTTTAGAATCTGAAGCCCTATTTCATTAAAAAACTGAAGGAAAGGAATACTTGTTGTTGTATTTACCATACAAGAATAGACTTGTTCTGACTAGCAGTGAATTCCATGAGGCATAATAGCACATTGTTGCATGGAGATATGTGTGATTACTTATGCAAGGTTTGTAGGCCCCATAGGGAGGACACATGTGTTGCCCATACTAGCAGTTGTTCTTTTGTGTCTAAAATGTGGTGTTTCATAATATGTCCAAAGGAATAGGATGCTGAATGGCACAAGCTTGAATGCTTATTGCGCAAATGTGACAAGTGCCCACAATCGTTGTTTTGCCCATGTGAGTTGGATGATGCAAATGGTGCATTGATAAGATGGAATACCCATGAATATGTCAACGAGGATACGGGAAAAGGTGATGCAAAGAAAAGAATAAAATTCTTATACAAGGAAACTCCTCCATCCATCATCATCCCTCAATACTTGCAACACTTAAGCATGTTTATCACTCACAACTTCCATAGTTACTGGCAACACTCTCAATTCAAAGAGTGCATCACAAATTTTTTTGATGAGGTGGTGCTTTTAGTTCTTGACTTTGCAGAGAACTATACATTCAAAGTGCAGAATGAGGTTCAATCAATGCATTGGCATAATGACCAAGTGACCATCTTGGTTCATATTTGCTATTGGAAGGAGACGAGCAAGATAAAAAAGCAATCCATCTTTTACATTTCAGATGACAAAGAACATGACACACTATTTGTAAAGCATTGCTTTATGCTGCACCATCAATGGTTGGTGTCTAAAGGCTTGAACTTTAAAAGACACTGGGTTTGGTCAAATGGGGCAGCATCTCAGTTCAAGGCCGCTCACCCATTTTACTTTGTTGCAAGGTAAGACATGGGACACTGCCCCCTTATTTTCTACATCACACTGAAGATGTTGCATATTTTAAAATGCAATATATCTGTTGTTTGTTATGCTAGGTATTGCTCTTTGGCTGGCATTCGGATGATGTGGAAATTTTTTGGAAGAAATCATGGCAAGGGAGAACATGATGGGGCTGATGCAGTCATAAAGCATGCACTAACCAGTGAGCAATTGGATGTAAATGGTGCAAAGCTACAAAATGCACACGATGTTGTGGAATGGTAGGCATGGAAGATGGGAGATGATTCTAAACAAATGCTCTTCGTAGAAGTAAAGGTTGGTGATGTTGACAAGTCTAAAGCATGGAGCTGCTAGACCATCAAAGGAAGTCATTCAACAGAGTGCATATTGGGTTTTAGTAACAAAGATCCCACACAAGCCTTATTTAGACATTTGTCATACTTTTGTTCATTCTGCATGGATGAAACATGGGATAAGTGCACCAATTTATCTCATGCAAGTCCATGGACCTTGAACAGAGGTTGGAGCCCATCAATGGATAGACTACATCAGACATGGAGAAGGAATCTGTAACATATGCAATGGATAGAGACCGCGGCTGGCTTACATGCTTCAGATGGGTGACCATTTTGCAGTACTACGCTCCCCTACAAATGAAGAAAATGAGGATTATTATGTGGTGATGTGCTCAAAATAAAAAATAGTCCTCATAGAGCAAGAGACGGATGGCTGGGGTAATGTCTTCAACATTGGGGATCAAGTGGTTTCTGGAATCTTTTATGCAAAAATCCGAAAATGCAAAAGCAGTTATGCATTACTAAAAGATGCACCTCCCGCTATAGTGCATGATAATGCAATGTTGGCAATAAAGTTCCAAATGTTGCAAGCAAAGCTTAACTCAAAGTTAAAGGCTAGAGAAGTATGTATCGTGTACCCTAGGAGGTGCACGAACGAATCTTGACAAACATTTCTCTATAAGAACTATTGCTGGGCATGTATTTTTGCAATGGCTCTTACATATTTTTGTGTGCGTTTTGTATTTTTAGCTGCCCCTTTGGGGGTTTCTTTTTGTAATCCAAAGACATCTTGTTTCTCTCGGGGATGCTCTACACTGAGGAACTTTAACAGTTTTTAGTACTATTAGTTTTAATTGTGTACTATTATATTATTACTATTTAGGTACTACTGTCATATCATACTATTAGCCCTATTTTTTAGTGATTGTCTACTATTGTAGTAATTTTTGTAGGTCATATTAAGTTTTTTCTACTGTCATATCATACTACTTATTACTATTTGGTTAGTACTATTTAGTACTACGTACTACTGTCTTAAGTAACTCATCTGTTGTTAATTGAGAGAGAGAGAGAGAGAAGAGAGAGAGAGATAGAGAGAGAGAGAGAACCATTGTACTACTGTCATATCGCACTACTTAGTACTATTTGGTTAGTACTATGTGATACTATGTAGTACTATCTTAAGTAGCACATCTACTGTCAATTTTGAGAGAGAAAGAGAGAGATAGATAGAGAACCATTGTACTACTGTCATATCATATTTTTTAAATGTTGTTCCTCTTTTTAATATATTTCACTTATAATTAAGAATGAGCCATAAAAAATTAGAAGGCGCCATACAAAATCATAATGAGACATATAGAATCAGTCATATGACATGACGGAGCCCAAATGGCTTGGATACAACAGCTTTGCACTGCACTCCACATACCCCAATATACAACCCGGTCAGGCTTGGTGGATACATATAGCAACTTTGTGGCGCTGCACTCCACACACCCCAATATACTATGTTCTAGGAAGAAATGACCCTAGAACGTAGGAGTTTTTGGTCCTTCTTCCTCAACATCCTCGTTAGTAGTTGACCCAAGGGACTGTCATCTCGGACATCTGAAGTTGCTATTTCTTCTGAGCCATACCCTGCATCTGTAAGGTCTCTGAAGATGTTATCAGCCCTTTGTTTGTAATTCCATCCTGTAGCTCTAGAGCAAAAGAGTGTACATTTCTATTACACATTGATGGTTCTATAATGCCAGTCAAAAACAGCCAACTACATGAGCATCATAACAGACATGACACATGATTCCTTAGCTTAGACCTGACTAATAGTTAGTATTATTTTATCCAAAACCAAAATTGGTACTGTATGGTTGAGCAAAAAATACCATAAAATATAACATATAAAAAAGGACCATATATTTTACTGCATCGACATTGGCTATCTATGCATTGGTTAAAACAATGGCTCACCTAGTACTTTTATCAGCAAACACCAGTACCATTTAACAGCACCAATACCATGTAAGAACACCAGTACATTTATCAACTCACCATTACTTTTATCAGCAAAGTAACCAATAAAGTCTGTATTACAAAGTAACCTATACAAGTCTATATTTAGAAAGTAACCTCTGTATTCATCAATGTACAAGTCCTTTACAATCTAGCCTTCAACGCTTAGTGTATGGTGGGTACTCGTTTACATAAGGATTATGCCTAAGAATCTGTTTGCACATCTCATGTGGCAGGTATGCTATTCTTTGTTGGATGATAAACCAGCCTGTGGGCTTTGGATCTTTAGTTAACACTGAAACGACAGCATCAACACACCCCATGTCAGCATAATCTGCAGAAAAGACTTCAACAAATAATTTGGCTGGATGCTCACCATGGGCAGCTACTGCAATGCACTCAATCACATGGCCTTCATAAGGGTATCTCATTGTAAAGGCAGGAACACTTTCTCTAGCATTTGCTAGATCCAATAAGTATGGGAGCAACTAATCTAATAGCTCATCATCATTAGGATCTCCGTCATAGGTGAAAGGAGTTATGCGAGAGCCAGGTGGATTTAATTCTCTTACAAAGGAGTGTCATCAACCAAGAGTGTGTTCATGGGATCATAGTTAATGTCATGCACAGCCAATGCACTAAATGGCTTAATCAGACACATCTCATCCAGCCGTGTTGGGTGGCAAAATTCTTCCTTTGTACAACAATCCTCCTATGCGAAGTTGAACGAGAACTTGAACTCCCTAAACTCATCATATCCCAATTTGCTTTCTATCAAAGACACTATGGGACTAACATTTCTCCTTGTCATACTACTCCATGTAGCAATCTCAAAATGCTCCCACAAAGATTTCATGAAATTGATCAATTGTGGCCACAAAGAGATGACATGGTTGCCTAATTTATGAACATCACCACCTTGGGCCATTTTAGGAGCAGCAGTCTGCCACCACCTCTTTAACAATATTCCATTCAAATCAAATATTAACAACTTTTTTTGAGGCAGAACATCTCTGAAGTCCACTAGAAGCAACAATAACACATATACAAATCCATCATACTTGAGTTGATGAATTGCAAAAACAATTTCATATCAACTTACGAGAAGATAAATTGCAAAAAGAATTCCATTTTAAAAACAAGGAACATAAATTGCAAAGATAATTTCATTCAAAAAACAAGAAAATAAATTGTAAAAAAAACAAGAAGATAAATTGCAAAAAGAGTCATTTAAAACTTGCGAGACCAGCTCTCATACAATGTCATTTCATAGACGATCTGGTCCTAACATTTGGGGTTGGGCATTTGCTAGGATCAATCAAATAGGACTTAGTAACTATTTGACTAGATTTCCTCTTCTTTGTCCCTGCAAGGAGAAGGCTACCTAGACTGTGTCATCCTCCATTTGCTCTCCATCAGAGCTGTCAGGTAGTTTAGGCTTTAGCCCTGATACAATCTGAGCTACCTTAGTGGCCCTCTCACTGCCGCTAACTATGTCAAGCTTTTCACCACTATCCGTGTGTTTACCCTTGCTATTCTTTCTAGTCAACTCCCCACCGCCACCTATGTCTTCATCCTTGCTGTGGTTTCCTGGCAAGTCCTGCATGTCCAATCTTGCTATTGCTTCCTCTATAATCATGTCCGGTTGCTACAGATTTTCTTCAATCAAGGTCAGTAGATCATCTTCATCCAAGTGTTGATTGTCTTCAATGCCTCCGGTTAGATTGTCTACAAAGAAATAAAGTCAGATTAGAAATGCGTTTGAGGTGCTGTACACAGAAGACTGTAAATGTGCATCTTCACAAAAAAATACATACCCTCCTTTTCCTCTATATTCTTGCTTCTGTACAATGACTGCATAGTAGATTTCTTCTTGTGTTGTATGTGGCGCTTCATCTTAGTAAGAGCTTCCTTAACTGGCAAACTTTCATCTATTGAACAATTTATAATACATAAATAGATGCAATCTATAAAACAAGAATAAATGAAATCGATAAAACAGGAACTTATAAAAATAAATACCCTCTTTTGGCCACATAGGAAAAAAAACAGTCCTACCTCTCTCCTCTGCAACTTTCAGGTCCCCCTATTCCATTGCCTGCTGCTTTTTTACTTTGTCCAACATTTCATCCTTGTCATATTCCTAATCCCCAATGTCCTCCAAGGAGTTGTCATCTTCCAATCGACTTCCATTGAATAGTTGTTCATTGTCTTCTTTTCCACACGAGGCATGCCCCTCTACCTGTTGTTCTTTCTTGGTGTCTATGAACACATTTGAAATGTTAGGATTATCGCATTTCTCATTTTCAACAGCTTCAACTTGCTTTGTACCAGTCTTCAACTTTTTTGGACATGGTATTTCGGTGTCTTTACCTGTTTGTGTAAGGAAAAGAACAATTATTTAAAACTAATTCAAAAGTCAAATAGATTATTTAAAGATAGACAATAATCAAAAAAATAGTAGTATTTAAACTTGAAGGAAATATGGCCTTTGATGGGTCCCCTTTAGGGGCAAGGGACATATTCCAACACATCCCTTGCCCCTAAAGGGGACCCAGTGAATGCCCGCGCCAACACTGTACCAACTTTATTGTTCGTGACTGTTTTCGAAATGTAAATACTATAGTAAATCTTCATAAAATCATTCAGCAACAATTTCTTCAGTCGACCTATATGAAAGCCATGCCTGCTCTCTTTGTCGTTGTTTCCGCATATTTCTCAGATCCAAGTGTCCAACTCCAAATAGTCTAGCTTCACTCTCGGAAAAAATCTCCATCCAAGATTGACTCTAGTCGGATTTGCTATTGGTTTGTTGTCCTTATTATTTGGCTTCTATTTGGTTGGAGTCAGAATAGAAGCCTCTTTGCTGTCCGTAGCCTTTGCCTTCTCTTTGGTTGCAAACTTCCTGGATGGAGTGTTTCTTCTTGGAGAAAGGACATCGGACTTCTTGGAGGCGGGAGATGTGATGCCTTTGGGATTCCTTGGAGACATGGTGGTCTTCAGCTACTACAAAGAGAGTAACATTTTAATACTAGGACTCACAATAAGATGAAACAGAGTACATAACACACACACACACACACACACACACACAGAGAGAGAGAGAGAGAGAGAAACAATAGAAGCAGCAAGTTTGCATGTCAACAGAAGGAATGGCAAAAGACAATTGCATGCAGGTCCGAATATTGAATTATGGGAGGAAAGCATTTAGAGAATGGAGGAAAAGAAAAGAATGAATAGAGAATGGGGGAAAAGAGAAGAACGAATAGAGAGAGAGAGAGAGAGTACCCATGAGAGAGCGACCAACAACATCCTGCCAAAAAATTCGAGGTGGAAATCAGAAGTTTAGAAGTTTGAAAGTGGAAACTTGAAATCAAAAGTTCAATTAGAAAGTGGAAGTGCAGGTTCGAAAGTGAAACACCAAAGAGGAGATGCAGTGCATGAAAATATGTGTATGAGCATGAGAATGTGTATGTGAGAATATCTTGTGCATAAGAATCTGTAATCAATAAATATATTACTGCACATCGATTCAATAAATCTCTCCATATCACACACTACTTAGTACTCCCACATTCTTGTTGAGATATCGAGCTCCACCCGTGATATGCTAGGGTGACCATTGTGCATTTATGTCACTGACTTGTTAGCTACAGATGCGGTTGGTACACCACCCATGAATAATAGCTAGATGACAGCTATCTTTATGTACTCTAGTTAGTGGCTCAGTTAGTATGCCACCTTAGCTAGCTGAGTTTGGTTTGAGACCCACATATAGGGTTCACCTATTCTTTTGTACTTAGAGTTCTTTTGGCTTTCACAACTAAGAAGAGGAAAACTATTTTTAGCCTCCACCTTTGTGTATATTCCCCATTGTGTATGTGAGAAAGCTGCACGTGAGACTCCTTCCTTCTCTCCCACTCTCTTCACATGGTATTAGAGCTCGGTTCATGGTAAGGAGCTTAAGAAAGCAAACCAAGTTCGCGGTGTCCTAGTAAGAGGATCAGTGTTACTTTCCTTTTTTTTCGAGTTTGGGAGCAAATCTCTGCATAGCCGAAAAGTGCAAGAGTGCATTGTCTCAGATTGGGACGCCCTTTGCGGTGTGGTAAGAGGGAAGTATATGCTACGTGATAGGGCATAGCCCTTGGTGAAATTATTTTTTTAATTTGAGGCCATTTCGGGGCCTGTTTTGGTGGCAGAATTTTTTTGCAGGCACTCAGGAAAGTGCCCTATTTTTGCTGTGCAACCACTGTTCTACAGGTCGGTGAAAAATTATCGTAGAAATTACATCATATGCCTGTGCACAGAGATATTGGGAGTGACAGAATCATTCTTATTGCCTATTGATGCATAATCATCACTAGAAAGTGACTATGTGGTCAAATACCACTCGTTAGTTTTTGCAGATTTGTCCTTGTGAGACAGAAGTTGTGTTTTTTTTGCAGTAATAGAATATTTTACAGTATTCTATAATGGCGTCTGATGCTCTTTCACAGATTATCACTAAAAAGCTTGACAAGAACAACTTCCAAGCATGGAAGTTTAGAATGATGAATTTCCTTAAGGGAAAAGGCTATTGGGAGTTCATTACTGGAGCTGAACAAGAACCAGTTATTCCTAATGTTCCCAATCCACAGGAATTGCAGGCATTTAAATGCTGGCATGAGAGAGCCATAAAAGTTATGTACTGGCTGTCTATCAGTATTTCAGATTCTATGATTGTGCATATTCAGGATACAAGCACGCTCAAGCACGCTGAAGGAGGCGTGGGATACTTTGACAAAAATGTATAGCACAAATATGCAAGCCAAGAAAATGTAGCTCAAGTAGGAGTTGCATAATGTGCAAAGAGAAAATATGAGCATCAATGACTACCACATGAAGGTGAAGAAGATTGCAGATGCACTTGCTTCTATTGGGTTGCTAGTGGAAGATGATGATTTTAGTTTCTGTGACCTTGAATGGTCTAGGAAAGGATTATGCACAATTCTGGACATCCATTGACGTCCGTGAGAATTTTCCTGATTTTGAGGAGTTGATTGCTCTTCTAATTTCTGAAGAGCAGAGAAATGGTGGTGCATCTTCTTCAAGAGGAACTTCAAAAGAAGCTATCTTCTACTCAAATGCTGGAAGAGGTAGAGGCAGAGGTAGAGCAGGCTGATTTGGAGGCCATGGCAAAAATGAGAATATGCAGCAAATTCAAGAAATCCAGTCCTATGGAGGAGGACGTGGTAACTTTATAGGCAAGGAGAGCCAAAGAGGTCGTGGTGGATGGCAAAGAGGCCAAAATGCAAACAACAATGTTGAATGCTACTACTGTGGTAAAATGGGTCATATGGTTAAATACTGCTATAAAAAGCAGAATGACATCACGACTGGAAAATTGCAGCAAGGCAATTATGCATCCTCTAGTAGACAGGGTGATGACAGAAATGAGCATCTATTTATGGTGCAGCACATGACCAATTCTGTGACAAGTGCAGAAGCAATGATGTGTGGTATGTTGACTCATGTGCGTCAAACCACATGACAGGTCATGCAGAATGGATGCAGGATGCAAGAAAAATGGAGAGACTAGGATTTGTAGAGACTGGTGATGATACTGCACATCCTATTTTGCAGATTGGTAAAATTCCTTTGTCTATGCAGGATGGAAAAAAGAAATACCTGTCTGATGTAATTCATGTCCCAAATATCACCAAGAACCTGGTTTTTGTTGGTCAAATGGTTGAGCAGGGCTTGCAAGTCAGATTTAATCCTCATGGTTGCTTTGTTGAGGATATGAAAAATAAAGGTCACTTGATAGCAAAAGGGAAGAAGAAGGGCAGGATGTTTACGTTGGATGCGGACATGCCTAAATTGAGTGCAGCAATGTTTGTACATGGGACTGGTGTAGTTACAGATATTGATATCTGGCATAAACACATTGGTCATGTTAATGTACACCGACTTAAATTAATGCAGGCCCAAAATATTATTGCAGGAGGATTGCCTAAGTTCAAGGTTGCAGAAATTCATAAGGTATGTGAAGCCTATCAATTTGGAAGGAAACCATTTCCTAGACATGTTCAAGAGAGTAAGAGGCCATTGGAATTAATCCACTCTGATGTATGGACTACTAAAGCTGCATCTATTGGAGGCTATCATTATTTTGTCACTTTTATTGATGACTACAGCAAAAAAGTTTGGGTGTATTTTATGAAAAAGAAAAGTGAAGTGTTTGGGCATTTCAAAGCTTTTAAAGCTATGGTTGAAAAAGAAACAGACTTCCAAATAAAATGCCTAAGGTTAGATGGAGGGGGAGAGTACCTCTCAAATGAGTGTGCAAGTTTCCTGCAGGAGGATGGCATAAAGTAGCAATATTCATGCAGTCATACCCCACAACAAAATGGACTTGCAGAAAGGAACAACAGGCATATTGGAGAGGTATCGTGTGCCATGCTCAATGAAAAAGACCTTCCAGATTATTATTGGGTTGAAGCAGTTGCTATAGCAATCTACATAATGAACAGGACTCCCACTACAGCAATACATGGCATGACACCAGAGGAGAGGTATACTGGTAGGAAACCAGATATTTCTCATTTGAAAGTTTTTGGTTGCACTGCCTATGTTCATGTGCCAGATGAGTTGAGATCCAAGTTGGATCCAAAAGCTGAGAAGTGCATCTTTATTGGTTATTCTTTGCAGTAGAAAGGGTATAGATGCTATAACCCTTCTACTTGTAAGTTTACAGTGAGCAAAGATGTTGTTTTTGATGAGATGAGCAGCTGGTATAAACCAGTAAATGTGATTGATGATGTAGATGCACAAAATGGTAATGATGCACAGAATTCATAGCAGCAATCACAAAATATTAGTGGACCTATAGTGTCCTTTAGCAGTGGTTCACATACTTCACCATGGACAGGTAGATTGAGATCAGGAGGATATCCTCAAAGCAATGCACATAGTGGTATGAAAGTATCATGAAAAGGAAAAGAGAAACTAGATTAGCCCATGGTTGATGTGAATGCAGGTCACTCTTATGTGGATGGTGAATCTAGTGGCTCAAAATAGAGCCTTGATGATGAGTTGGGTATTCCTTCTATTGTTACACCTAGAGTAAGGAAGACAAGGGATGCTTTGAGAGCACCTAGTAGTGAGCCTATTTTGTGCAGGTCTACAGAGCTAGCTATCCTGTGGATAGGTTGAAATATGATGGATTTATAGCCATTCACTATGCCTATATGGTCAAAGTGATAAATGAACTAGAACCCACTTCTTTTGAGCAAGCCATGGGAAAAGAAAAATGGGAGAAAACCATGGATGAAGTAATGGATGACTTGGAAGAAATGCTACATGGGAATTGGTGCCTTTGCCTAAAGACAAGAATGCAATTGGCTGCAAGTGGGTTTATAAGGTGAAGCACAATGCATATGGTTCTGTGAATAGATACAAGGCACGATTAGTTGTCAAGGGGTATGCACAGACATATGGCATTGATTATGAAGAAACATTCAGCTCGGTTGCAAGGATGGCAACCGTAAGAGCAGTCATTGCTATGGCTGCATCAAAGGGATGGTCTTTACATCAGATGGATATAAAGAATGCTTTCTTGCATGGTGATTTGCAAGAAGAGCTCTATATGGAGCAGCCACCAGGTTATGTTCATGCTGTTCAACCTGAGTTTGTTTACAGGTTGAAGAAAGCCTTGTATGGCTTGAAGCAAGCACCTAGAGCATGGTCTGACAAGATAGGATAGTATCTTGTCACTATTGGCTTTCAGATTTCCAAGGCAGATTTCTCACTTTATGTGAGAAAAACAGAGAAAGGTATTATGTTGCTTGTCATTTATGTTGATGATTTGGTCATCACAGGTGATAGTGATGAAGATATCCTTCATGTGAAAATGCTATTGAAGCAGAAGTTTGAGATGAAGGATTTGGGAGAGGTGTGTTACTTCTTGGGCATTGAGGTGATTAGATCCAGAAGTGGGATATGGCTCTTGCAGAGGCAGTATGGATTGGACATGCTGTCCAAATATGGGATGATAGGCTATAAGCCTATTTCAGTTTCTTTGGAGCAGAATGTGAAGCTGAGCGCAGATGCAGGTGAGCTTCTGGAAGACCCTACTATGTACAAACGCATAGTAGGAAGTGTTGAAATGTGCAATGTCCAATTGTTGGGATATTGTGTTGGTACCCTAGAGGGGTATGTTTGTGGGAATTATGGTAGCCACACAAGAGGATGTGGACTACATGAATGGATGTGGGACATTGGTCACCACAAGTTGGATGTGGATCAGAGGATGCCACACAGTAGGCTTATGCCTTGAGACTCTCTATATAAGAGGTCTATCATTGTATTGTTTATCAAGCATTGGAATACATTGCTGAGTGTTGCCTACGTTGTTGTCTCTCCGTTATGGATTTTCTTGTATGGTTCAATCCTCCATGATTGTTACACTAATCTCATGTAGCCCTAGGCTTAGTGGCGGTCTCATTCAGTTTCTTAACATGGTATCAGAGCTGGTAGTCCACAAGCTTAGGTAGATTAGTGTGTTTTCTTTCATGTCTTTTGTATATATAAGAAATATGGCAACACTCTTTATCATTTGATTTGGGAGAGATTATGTGAGAGCTTATGCAAGAACAGAGAATCAAGTTGCTGCCCATAATGAAGACCATTGTTGAGATGCTACAATGAAGAATGCTGGAAACAAAGATTGCTGTCGAAGAGAGTTGCTAAAGATTGGAGCTGCCCATGGAGGAGGAGAACTAATGCTGCAAAGGAGGGAAGGTGCTTGGAGAAAGCATAAGATTGCTGCTTTACAAATGGAGTCTGTTGCAAACGGATTGCTATCATGGTATGGTTGATCCATTATTTAGGTGCTGGCTATGTTACTAATAGTTGTGATGGTTTTGTCGTTGGGATGAAGTTTCCTAAGATCTTGGATGAAGTTCAAGCTGAAGACTGGTGCGAACAATAGCATGGCTTCTCAATTTATCTACAGTTTGAGCAGAAGATGCAATGAATTGGGCGTGAGTATGGCCCAGCAAACTGTCGTGCCGCCTGTTCTCTGCAGGCAAGATGATCACGAGGTCACCGTTGTTATCCTAGCTTATAAGGAAGATATTTAGAATAACCGCGATCTGTTTCAGCTCGTGGAAGAGTTCTTTTTGACAACAACCTTGCCGCTTTGGAGTTCTGTACCGCTGCTGAATGCTCCATCCCAGTTCCATCTTCATCTCGATTTCTGCATAAGCTTTTGCAACATTGCCATTTGTTGTTCTTAAACAGCTCCAAACTTGAGGACGAAGTCTCCTTCAAAAGGATTTTTGGCCATGAGAAAGAGGTTGAGCTCACTCAACATGCACTCGATTTTGGGTTGTGATGGATCCGTGTCAAAAGATAGTAATTTGAGGGCCTGATTGTCTCTCGGCATCCTGAGGCAATCTACGACAAGCCTCACTATCAAAAGGAGCCCACTTCAAAGAAGGAAGCAGAGTCGCATGCCTCGCCTGATAATGTTGCAAGTGGAAGAGAGGAACGACAGGTAAAGCCAAAGGGCTCAAATGCCATTTTTGGTGCAAATGGATCCGATGAGAAGTGTCGGCTATGCGACAGCATAAGAAAATCGCAGAAGAAAGTCGTTGAAGAGAAGCATAACAGCGGAAGGAGAAAATTGAAGAAGCTCGTGAGGATAACGGCTAAGAGAAAGAGATGGCTGCCTCAAAATGGTTGCTTGGGGATGAAAACCCTAAAGAGCTTGTGTGGTGTAAATGATCTTACCTTGTGTGATTTGAAACAAGCCTTAGCCCCTTATCCTCTTATCCTTTCCATACCACTCCCTAAGATGAACCGCCATATGGAAATCAAAATATATGTCAATCTTGGTTGTGGCAAGAGTCACATATTTGGTCAATGGCATATTATGGCATAGACATTTTTTGTGTCAAATCTAGTGACACATGTATTTTTAAGATTGTGAGCAGTGATGTGCTCATTCACAATCTATACCTATGGGTGTATTTTTAGGACACCTTTATTTGCGGGTGCCATGCCCTTGCATCGACATAAAATGGATGTAATTTTCTCTCACCCATGTTTATGAGGGTCCTCTGCCCGAGCCCACGGGTGCTCAAAAAGATATTTGATTGTGGTGTGCAAGAGTAGTGTACATTGATGATGCACTACTTGGGTTGGTTCCTTTTCCCGAACACATGGGATGTTCAAAAAGCACTTGGGTGTCCCGCCCGCACAACATGGTGTGCAAAGTGGATGTTAGGTGTCTAGATTGGTAGACACATGCACACGCACGTGGTTGTACACTCCAAATTTGTCATTGAGGGGGAGTGTTGATAGATTAGATTGGCAATGCCAAAGTGTAATGGGTGAGAGGTGAGATGGGCACATATGATTGTACATTGAGGAGGGGTGTTGAAATGTGCAATGTCCAATTGTTGGGATATTGTGTTGGTACCCTAGAGGGGTATGTTTGTGGGAATTATGGTAGCCACACAAGAGGATGTGGACTACATGAATGGATGTGGGACATTGGTCACCACAAGTTGGATGTGGATCAAAGGATGCCACATAGTAGGCTTATGCCTTGAGACTCTCTATATAAGAGGTCTATCATTGTATTATTTATCAAGCATTGGAATACATTGCTGAGTGTTGCCTACGTTGTTGTCTCTCCATTATGGATTTTCTTGTATGGTTCAATCCTCCATGATTGTTACACTAATCTCATGTAGCCCTAGGCTTAGTGGCTCTCATTCAGTTTCTTAACAGGAAGTTTGATTTATATGACTATTACCAGGCTAGATTTGAGCTATGCTATTGGTTTGGTAAGTCACTTTATGCAGGATCCAAGGAAACCACATTTGGATGCGGCTAGATGCATACTGAGGTATGTGCAATCCACATTGCAGCATGGACTATTTTATGAAACTGAGGTTCAGATACAGTTGCATGGATACACTGATGCTGATTGGGCTGGTAGTATTTCTGATAGACGATCTACCAGTGAATATGTGTTCTCTTTTGGGAGTGCTGCAGTCACTTGGAGCATGAAGAAACAGCCTATAGTTTCCTTGTCGAGCACAGAGGCTGAGTACAGGGGTGCACCAATGGCTGCATGTGATGTAGCTTGGTTGCATAAGCTACTTCATGATATGCATCAGTCTACAGATGGGCATTTGTCATTTATTATGACAACATGAGCAGTATACACTTGGCAAATAACCTAGTCTATCATGCTAGAACAAAGCACATTGAGGTGCATTATCACTATGTGCGGGATAAGGTTCTAGTAGGTTTTATTGATCTAGTTTATGTCAGCACAGAGGATCAGGTAGCTGACATATTCACGAAGGCATTGGGTGCAGAGAAGCTGCACAAGTTCAGAGACCTGCTTGGTGTGCAGGATTTGGGATTGAGCTCGAGGGGGATTGTTGAGATATCGAGCTCCACTCGTGATATGCTAGGGTGGCCATTATGCATTTATGTCACCGACTTATTAGCTGCAAATGCGGTTGGTAAACCACCCATGAATAATAGCTAGATGATAGCTATCTTTATGTACTCCAGCTAGTGGCTCAGTTAGTATGCCACCTTAGCTAGCTGAGTTTGGTTTGAGATCCACATATAGGGTTCACCTATTCTTTTGTACTTAGAGTTCTTTTGGCTTTCACAACTAAGAAGAGGAAAACTGTTTTCAGCCTCCACCTTTGTGTATATTCCCCATTGTGTATGTGAGAAAGCTGCAAGTGAGACTCCTTCCTTCTCTCCCACTCTCTTCACAATTCTTGCCAATAGTACATATAGCGTAGCATGCTTTCACCCCCATTCATGATGCTGTATGGATTTCAACCATGAGATCCAATGACAATGGGACTCGTAAAAGAGAAGGTTCAAGTGGCCAAAGACTTTCCTGAAGATATGAATCAAACGCTTAAGTTAGCTAAAGATAGCATAAGAAGAGCTCAAGATAGAGCATGAAGTTATGCAAACCCCCACCATAGAAAGTTGGAGTTTGAAGTAAATGAGAAAGTCTACCTTAAGGTACCTGAATCTTCAGAATCTTTAAGACGGGTAAATGTCTGAAGTTGTCTCCTAGGTATTATGGACCATTCACAATACTTAAGAGGATTGGAGAACTTGCTTACAAATTAGCCTTACTTGAGGGATGTAGAGTACATCCACTTTTTCATGTCAATAGGATAAAAAGAAATTTAGGAGATGATGACTCGATGATGATAATCTCATTGTAAATGAAGTCCTAGTTGAACTCATTGAACCTGCATCTTTACCACATGAGCCAAAAAGAATTTTAGGTAGATAAGAAAAAAGAACGCGACATACTATATGGCAAGAATGTTTGGTTAAGTGGAAAGATAGATCTGAAGAGAGTTCAACATGGGAAAGGGTAAGCAATCTCCAGGGGAGGTTTCCCAATTTTGTTTTCGAGGACATAAACCATTCTTAAGGGGAAGGGAATGTTACGTCAACCATAATCCCAGTATTGTCTGGTGTGCTTATGGTGAAGCGGGAAACCAAAGGGCTCGACTGTCCTTGCATCACGATCCTTGCATCAATATGGAGTGCAATATTAAGGCCTAAAGGGAAGTAAGGTTCTAAGGTCCATTATGGACATGTGGCACTCAATTGGGCTCCAAGTGGCAAGCATTGGGTTTAGGGGAGATTCTAGAGAGAGGCTCCACAAAAGGAAGGAAGGAAAGGGAACTTGGAAGAGAGTTCATGAATGAATGCAAGGGGAGCACTTGACGAATCATGGTAGGGTGGAAAATCAAACTTGAATGGTAGGGTGGAAAATCAGACTTGAGCCCTCTTTATGGTGATGTGATACGATGCTTGTTTTTAGTATACCCCAACAACCACCGCACTAGTTTCCCATAACGAATCCACACATCCTACAAATCCATTCATCTTGTAATAATAGAAGCAAGCCACCGCGCTGGTGGCTGTTAATATCCTAGTGCAACCAACCATCGCACTGGCGATAACTTATCCTGCACTACTACTGTGCTATCCCTACACTCCTGCCGTGCTATCCTAAAATTTGTTGTACATTGCTATACTAAAATAGTGCCCTTCAAACTGGTTCTTGTTAACCATCAAATTTCAACCACTGGGCTACTTAAAGCATTTAAGTACTAACATGAAAGTAGGTCGATACAAAATCACCTATTATGAGCACCATGAGAAAGTCACAAGTCCAAGAAATGTCTGCAAGATTTTTATTTTTTCAAAATACGACATTTTGTGGCTCAAGGAAATTCCAAACTCCCAACTATCTTATCAGTCTCTCTATAGAAAGCATCTCCAAGCTCTTTAGGCTAGTCTGTTCACAATGGCAAACCTCTTCACACACTTGGATTACACACTGCTTGCTTGACTCTGTCGACTTGTATGCCCATAGTAACTCCTCCTTTCACTGGGGGTTCTCTTCATCCTTGTCTTTGCGCTCTATACATCTTCACACCTCTATCATGTCCTACCAAAAGAAACCTACATCATGAGCTTGACAAGTACCTTAAAGGAGTAGGAATCTTTCGTCTCACATTAGTTATCTGATCGAAATCTTTAGTTTCACATTAGTTGACTAATCAAAATCTTTCAGTCTCACGTTAGTGATCTAATCAAAATATTTTGTCTCACATTACTTGTCAAATCAAAATCTGTCATCTCACCTTATGGTCCTTGGCATGGATCAAAGGACACTATCTAGTCACATAGCTGAGAAAACGTTACCCAAGTAAACTCTAGAGAAGATTAACAACTCAATAGATTACACACATGTTACATAGATTACATCTCAAAGACTCCTTTCCTTCAGATTACATCTCAAGGACTCCTTGTTGAGCTCCTTGATTGCAGTCTCGTCCCTCCTTGCTCCTTTCTAGAATGGGGCTGGTTTCTTCCTGCAGGGACCCACGGCCCCTCCCTTCATGCCGCTTTCTCTTTCCTTGATTCGAGCTTCCTGGTTGTAGGCTCGGCCCTCATTAGGAGAAAAGAGAGCTCATTTTGGAGCCTTTTAGGCTTTAGAAAAATAGGCTCTTCATCAATCAGAAGAGGGCCAACGTAACATTGGAAAAATACCAAAAACCATGTAAAAACATGAAACAATTCATATTCAAAATATTTTTCTTTTATTATGTTTGAGATATGTGATCTTAAAAAGATGATTTTCTATGTAGAATTTTATGATTCTGACATCGCCAGTGCATCCAGAGCAGGTCAAAACCCCCAAATCAACCCTAGAGACACCAAAAACCGATGCTGAGAGGCTCGAAAAGGGGCAAAAATAAATTGTCCAGCTGACCAAATCGCATTTTTGTGCAAATCCCACATTTTGGGCATTTTTTCTCTTTTTCGAGCCTCGGGCATCAGTTTTCGGTGTCTCTAGGGTCGATTTGGGGGTTTTAGCCAGCTTCAGACACACTGGCAATGTTAGAATCACCAAATTCTATGCAAAAAGTTAAGGATCTTATATATGCATTTAATGTGAAGCTTGCATACTAGACTGATATTTTTGCCATAAGTATCCATATTTTATGGCATTTCCCATATTTTGAGTGCAACAAAAATAGGTAAATAGTGAATTTCTTAGAGGGCCCCAAAATGAGTTCCCTTCTTTCCTGATGTCTTGTTGCTTTCTTGAAGGGGGCTGGTTCCTCCCTTCAGGATCCTTTTCCTCGTAGTCAAGCTTGGTCTTGGCCTTCTTCAATTTGAGCTCCTTGTCTTTTGTATCTTTTTCCCAAATGGCAAATTGAGCTACAGCATCTACTTTCTCGTCATAGATAGCTGTAGTAGGCATGCACATTTGATCTGTCCATGACTTGGGCAATGGCAAATATCATTCTACACATATAGCGATTTTGTATACACCCCAAAGAAAAAAACATGCACAGTGTGGTAACACGTAGGCCATCGAATACAATAGTCATCTATGATGGGGCTATGGTAGACCATGCATTTCCGACCCTACTACATAGCAGGATAGGCATCCGATTTAACTATTGCAGCCGTCAATACCACAGTCTTGCTTTGTACATGACAAAGTTGCTTCTTGATTGCTTCCTCCCTCATCCTAAGGCTACAGATGTTCTCCTTCATCTCCTTCACTTTTTGCTCACTCTGTGTAACAGCTTCATCTGAATCCCTCAGTGTCTATTGAAACTACGTAAATTACTCAAAAACATCTTCATGGGCTATTTCCAAGACTTCCACTCTAGTTTGGAAATTTATTAAGACGACGGACTGCTTTCATAACTGTTGAAAGCCACGACAAGCTCATGCACTTACACTTCGGACTTCCAACATTGTTTCGAAAAAAAGAAATCCTCACCGTGGCTACTACAAATTACTCCACCGTGGCTGCTACAACTTGCTCCACCGTGGCTACTCTCTGCATCCTTCCTGGCTTGGAGAGTTGGCTCGTTGTCTTCTCCACCCCAGCTACTCTTGTTTGCCATGTCCCATCACTTCTCACTTCTTTGAGCCTATCTCGGAGCTCCTTCATGCGCTTCTCTACTTCTTCTCTTCTATGTCTTTCCATGTCGACCATTTTTGTAGCGGCATTAGCTTGCTCTTGTGCCTGCAAGGCCCTCGCACTTGTGCCTCCTCTACCTTGGCTTCTGCACCTTCCCTGAGACTTTTCTCAAGTTGTGCTGCCTTTGCTACATTGGTGGCTTTCTCTTGTAGAAAAGACACCTTCTAAGACATCTTCTTATCGTATTGCTCAAAAATCCTTTTGAGGGTAGATGCCATCAGGTGCATTCCAACTCCAGTGGGCTAAGATGACAATTGGGATTTGCCATCCATGCAATTCTTCAGGTTAGTTAACATGCTCTTGGAGATCGCCCTTGAGAAAGATACATCACATCCTTTCAGTTGCTCTATTGCTGCTTGAACCTACTAGAACTTGCAGGTTCCTCTCGTATATTAGGAAAGAAGTGAACTTCAGCACATCTTGGAGGTCTGTTGGCAAGCTCGAAATCTTGACTCCACCCTGGGGCGCCAACTAAATATGTAATGTGTTACTACCCTCATCCAAAATCTAGTGTATGGGGGGACAAGGTCCATATATAATATGCATGGATTTCCTTTTAAAAATTTAAATATGCAAGGGACAAATACGAAAATTTCATGTCCCCCCTCCCACAAAATATAAGATATATACCTTGAAAAATATGCAAGATTTTAAGAGTTGTACATACTTTTCATAATATGTGAGGCCCAAGGGGGGGTTCTTTGGATGAGGGGGGGTTAAACAAAAAATACACTAAAATATGAAAACCCATCTCCTTTCAAATTAATGTAACTTTTTCATGTATTACCCAAATTTCAAGGAGTAAAGACATATTTGAAGCTCTTTAATTGTAGAACGCAACCATGTTAATTTAAATTATCTCTACTCAAGATTTTGATAGTTTTTCTTACTAAAGGGAGTTGGCACCCTAGGGACTCCACCATCTTTACTAATCTAAGCATTGGGGTATACGTCTAGAATATCCTGTCTCTTCCACTTCTTCATGAAAAAGTGTGCTTGCAAACTACCTCTAGAAATTCCTAGATCATTTTGAATCACTGAAGGAAATGGGATAGTGGAGGCTTCAGTTTGCAGTGCGATTGCAAGGGAGAAAGAAATGGTCAAGAGGGATAGAAGCTGAAATAGTGAAGGAAATGGAATAGTGGAGGCTTGAGTTTGCAGTCCGATTGCAAGGGAGAACAAAACGCTCGAGAGGGATAGAAGAAAAAATGGTTGAGGGAATGGAACAACGGTTTGTAGCCCAACTACACTGTCAAGGTGAGAGCCACCACGGTGGTTGGCCCCAATTTTGATTAACTCAAGGCGGTAGTACTGACTTGCACGGTAATGTGTGATTAGAGGTGGTGGCATCTAAGATTCCCAGCCATGTCTGTGGTGGCGGCTAAGACCCACTGGGCTGGCAATTAATTACGACCCACCGCAGTGACCTGCAATTACTCAGCTTCCAGTTACCACCATCAGGCTTGCATGCATGATTACTACAAGTGCAGTAAATTATCAGTCACTGGGCTTGCATGCTTAGGAGAGTACTCGAGTGCATGGTAATGAGGGATTAAAGGTGATTAGGCTTCATGATTTACTTTTGTGGAAATTATTTCTCGGTAGTGGTGGCTGTCATCAGCCACGTCTATCATGGCTACGATTCCATCAAGCTGGCAATTAAAATTACCAACCACACCCACCGTCGGGCTTAAGCGTGCATGATTAGTAAAAATTACCAGTCACCAGGCTTGCATGCTTAGTAGAGTACTAGTCTAGTGCATGGTAATGAGTGATTACATCCACGTCTGTTGTGGCTACGATTCCACTAAGCTAGCTGTTAAAATTACCAGCCACCGCTCCCACCATTAGGCTTAATCATGCATGATAACTATGAGTGCAGTAAAAATTACCAATCATCAGGCTTGCATGCTCGTTAGAGAACTAGAGTGCATGATAATGAGTGATTAGAGCTTCATGATTTACCTTTGTGGGAATTACTGCCCGGTGGTGGTGGCTCTCATTAGCCATGTCTATCGTGGCTAAGATTCCACCAGGCTGGCAGCTAATTACCAGCCACCGGAGTGGCTTGCTCACCCACCACATGGCATCTGCTTCATGATTACCAGCCTGTTTGGGGTGGCACTTAAGATTCCACTGCATTGGCCTGCAATTAATATGGATGGAACCGCAAGCTCCAACCACCACGGTTGCTCAAACTTTATAATACATATAAGATCTGTGGCATTTGGCATTTTACTATGTTGCTCTCATCCACCCTTGCTCTGCTACTTTGCTCCACACCCCTCCTCGAGCTATTTTCCACTCTTGCTCTACTTTGCTCTCCGCTCCCTCCTCCAACTCTTGTCACTCATCTGCTCATCTGCTGCTCACCCACTCATCTTCACCATGCATACTACCATCCCCCCTCGATGCTCTGTGGTCCCAATGTTGTCTGCCTTCTCATATAAGGTGATTGTGTTGCACTCACTTGGAGTAGAAATACTAGCAGTAGTGGAGACCCCTCGTTCCCACACTTGATTCCTCACACATCTGCATGTCACCACCTTAGATGACATGCTCACAGAGAGCCTCTTTATGGCTATGCTGTGTGGGTTCCCCCTAGATATCAACGAAGGCATCTCATTATCATGCCAAAAACCAGTGTGGTGGTCTCTCCAAGCCAACCTATGATCTGCATGGGCTGCGGGCAAAGATGCGATAAAAGGCTACACGATGACGGGTGGTCAGGCCACTGCGGCAGTGTTCATAATGATAGATTGCATCTAATTATTACACCAAGAACCAACGCGGTGGTCTCTCCAAGCCAACCTTCAGTTTTAATGATCTGCATGGGTGCCTTGCCTAGTGACAGGTGGCAAAGCTACAGCAAAAGGCTGCATGATGATAAGTGGTCAGGCAGCTTAGGCCAGAGACTGCACTGTGTGAAGCAATGCAGATATGCCATGTGTCGAGCTATGCGGTGTTCAGAACAAATAGATTATGTCTCATTATTATGCCAGTGCGCCTTCATGACGTCAGGGAATTTTCGATGAGAGTGCGGGTCCGCACAAAATTCAAATATTCACCTAGAAGAGCATCACATTGTGGCCCCAAAATGGCCTCAAAAATAGTTTCGTGACTGGCTACACCCAAGCAAACGTTGACCCAATACATATATCATGACTAAAAATACATGAGAACTACTAATCCCATCACAAAGACTCTACAATTGTTTGAGTGTACCCAAGGTATAGGAGGCAAGGGGGTAGATGGGACTCAAGGTGGGCAAGAGGGGGGAGGGCGGCTGGGGTCACTACTTGAAAACTGTATATCATCTGCATTCAAGGGATTTTTCCAAATAAAAAGAATCTCAAATATAAATCATTAGGCTTTAAAATGACCCCTTTTTCTATACAAACTTATGATTGTTTTCAATACTTCAATCAAAAAACCCCTTCAGTAAAACTACTACACAAATGGCCATTTTTTAAGCTTATTTTAGGTACTTAGAAACAAAACAAAAAGATGTTCCATCCATAAAAGTAGTGGGATGTCACTAACCATGTCACCATCGATACGTTCATAAAAATAACGGTGTTTCAGAATTATCGACGATGTTTGTATTAATATATTCAATGGAGCAATCAATAATATAGTCCTTGGTATTGTGTGTCAATATAAGATGAGGTAATTTGCATCTATTCCAACGGTAATAATATACTTTCACTCAGCCCTTGACCTCACTTAAAAGGGAAACATTATGTGAGTATTCCAATAGGATTATAATAGAGCTTTAGATTTAGAAAAAATGTTCCTTTCAAGGACAAGGAATGAAAAGGGAAGCTAACACTTCACCATTTCAAAAGGAGTAGATAATGTCGCGAAAGCGATGCATCTGATTAGATGGGAGGGTAAGGCAGATGCGCAAGCTACCAAAGGCATCTTTGGGAGGGCTAAGGAGGATATAAGTGAGTCCCTCGGAGGTGATATAAGGAGGGCCAACATAGATGGGTTGACCGTAACCAAGGTTTGCATCATAAAGGGGTAAACGTGCCCAACTAACAACTGCAAGATTAGGGGCCTTGAAAGTATGTGCCCCACACACCAAAGCCTTGAGATCAGGTTGGACTTGTAGATAGTCCACCGCAGACTGTAGGTACTCATCGTCCATGTGCACTAGCATGTCGCGCACTTGTTGAACGATAGTGGTGAGTGAGCCAACAAGTAGCTCTCTAGAAATCATTGTCGAACTCGTCGAGAAGATGGAATTGCCGCAATAACCCTTGGGTAAGGGTGGTTGGGGGAGCGACCGTCGACAATTGCGTAGAGCTTGGTGGGCTGCTTTTCCGATAGAGCTCGTGCAGTGCAGACGCAGCGCCACATGTGCGCTGCCAAGACCTCATACATGTTGCGCTGCCAAGACCTCATACGTGGTAGGGGCAGGGAAGTCCTCATGAGAAGCCACCTTCTTAAGCGCCTCCAATGCTCTTTAGTGAACACATACATCTCTGTTATGAGATCAACCTTCTTCTTAGGATCATCACTCTCTTGTTCCAATAACTGAGGCGGTGTGTGACACTCACATGCTCACACCTCGGCTTCTGTGGATCCCTTGCTCTCAGCAGCGTCCTGTCTATGAATGGCTTAACCTCCACCTCCTTTCCCCTGGCCACATCTGCCCATGACTTCATAAAATGTAGCAAAATCAGAAGGCCAACTGATCTGAAATTTCTTGTCAGGAACCCAGATGTGGCACTTGCATTGCATTAAATAAATACACTTGACTTCTGCACACACATTTCAGTACATGATTTTGAGTGCAAAATCAGAAGGCCAACTGATCTGAAATTTCTTGTCAGGAACCCAGATGTGGCACTTGCATTGCATTAAATAAATACACTTGACTTCTGCACACACATTTCAGTACATGAATAAATGATAAGTGAAGAACAACAAATGCCTTGTCAATTGTTTAATAAGGTAAAAGACCGTAACTCATGACAAAAGACCACGTTCTGTTCTACTACTCCAGAGAAGACTACACATGGGCAGGCACTCCTTGGCTTGCATTGCCTAACTCCTAACACCTTTATCTTTTTGACTTTCAACCTACAATTGTGATCTTTGACAACCTCCTACATATGTTTAACTCCTAGGATATTGCATGGCCACAAGCTATGTTTCACAGATTGCATCAATGCTTACATAAAAAACCCATCACATGCTTTATGCAACCAAGATGCTGTCTAAAACAGAACATCTTTCAGGCATAGAAGTTTGAGGCTCTTCAAGAGATGTAGTCTACATTGGACCGGCAAGATCAACAAGTAGAGCTGGCGTCACTCTTCTTGCTGAGCCATGAAATGACACCTGCGGCCATCATGAAACAATAACCTGTTGCCGAGCATCTGGTATCCGCCCAGTCTGAATCACAGAATCCACCCAGCTCCGAAAATGTGCTATAAGTCATTCCATATGTGCTTGTACCCTTCAAGTACCTGAGCACCCATAATCCTGATTTCCAGTGATCCTCCCATGGTTGTGACGAGAGCTAATAGAGAGCCCGAACGGCAAAATAGATACATGATCGGGTATAGGTTAAGTAAACCAAGCTTCCGACAAACTGACGATACTTACTATGCACCTCCTAGCGTGCAGGGCACAGGATCCTCTCATGCTTTCCAACAATCATCTCCAGAGTCCAGCGGCAACATTTTAATATATATCATACCTTCCGTCAACGGACGAAAGGACAAAAGGCCATCGATTCGGATACACAGGAGCAGGGACAAATTTTTTGGAATGGATTGGAATGGATTGGAATGAATGATTCTGAGAGAGGGGGAAAGAGATGGATGGAAAACAGAGATAGAGGAGAGAGGATATAGAGCGAAAGAACAGCGGGAGAGGTGAAAAATGCACGCTTGGTTGGCTATGGCGGCTTTGAAGCTTGGTGGCTATGGCAGTTGGAGGCTCCCGAGTCCGAAGGTGAGTTTTTCGTTTTCCCCACGTAAATTTTAGAGATGCATGCGTATTGTCGGAGATCTCAGATAGGCGCCTTGTTAAATTTGTAGGCGTACTGCAAGAGATCTCTAAAATCCGTTTTCCTCTCTATGCTTATCCTACCGAATCAATTCTAACCGAGACAGTCTCTGGCAGGTCACGACGACGAAGATCGAGCGTGGGATTGCTAGAACTAAATTTGAGAATCAACAGATCGCTAGACGAGTAGTCAGACATAGTCTATGAAGATCGAGTGTGGGATTGCTGGAAGTGAATTTGAGAGTGAACAGATCGCTAGACGAGCATGCAAACAGAGTCTATGAAAAGAGAACGATCGATCAACTTTGAACAAAGAGCGTTACGAATAGTTCATGTACCTCTACCAAAAGTTCCGCTCCCGGTATCCATGGACTCCACAGCTCCCTCCGCTCTAGACATTCGCAGGGTCGAAGATACCACAGAATCGAAACTGAACGGAATTCGCATGTACATTGTACAAATGCAGAGGATGCCTGAGGCCTCTACCCGCCTTCACGCATGCACAGTCCAATCATGGATGCGGGACGTGCAGCGTGCTAGAAACAAGGTCGAGGGAAGTGGTTGGGAGGAGAGGAAGGCGGGATAGGGGATGGAGAGGGTGAGGAATCAAGGATGATTTGATGGACAAGAAAGGCATCGAAGGGCATGGAAGAAGCAGCAGAGATGCCGGAGAAGGAGACGAAGGGGGAGTCGGGACTCGGGAGAGAAGACAGGCCGAGCGGCGAGGACACTGGCAACCAGTGGCAAGAGAAGAAGAAGAAGTCCCGACTCGCAGGGAGGCTGGAGCACGAAAGATATTGGAGCCTCAGCTGCTACTAACCAGCATGGACAAAATTTGAGCGGGACTAATTAAATTGGAGTAGGTGGCTCACACGAGCCACAGTCCACCACCACCGAAAATCATTCATGCTCTTTGGATTCCCTAAGATCGGAATCCGGATTTCATCTAAACATATGAATTTTTTTTTTAAAAACCAGTTTTTCATTTGACAATTAAAATAGATTGACATTTTTCATGTGAAAATGACAAAAGCTATTTTGCATTGTCATTTGACAAAGAAATTCTAAATCAATGTGTAATTGACACAAAAAAGGGCTAATGACATAGATATCCTTGTCAAATTTTGTCCCTGTGTTGGAGGAGCTACGCGTAGACTGTCTGTTGGTGATGTGGCATAGTGATGGACCAGACTGACAGTGGTGGCTGGCAGCGTGAGCCTCGGCAACGCAAGACCCAAAAATAATGATAGCGCAGAGCTGAGTCATGCACCACGTGATTGGGCAAGGGAAGATTTGAAGTTTGGAGGAGGGTAGGATGTGATGCCATGCGGAGGAGAGGAAGACTGACTCTGACTGACGCAAAGGTGGCAATTGTTGGAAGGGTCGTCTACACGTCTGCCTCGCCCCACGTGTCTCTCGCACCTCCAATCGCACATTCTCAGACTGCACACGCACACGGGACAAAAGCAACAAAGGACTGTGCAACGTGGGGTAGAAGAGAGGACTGCACAACGAGACTGTGAGGTGGCACAGAGTTCCACGTCGGATCTATTGTGAGGTGGCGTGCGACTGCCAGCTGAGGTGGCACAACATAGTGCACATTGCACGCACCATGTGGCATCTTACAGCGCACGAGGCAGAGAGGCACTGTCTAAACGCACACGTCATGTGGCATGTCACAACACTGATCACGCGAGACACGCCAGCAGCACCGCAACCACTACCAGTACACGCCGCAAGAGATATAGATGAGAGAGAGAGAGAGGGAGAGAGCAAGAGAGGGAGGAGAGAGAGGAGACTAGAGAGAGAGAGATCGAGAGAGAGAGAGAGAGAGAGAGAGAGAAGATGAGAAAGAGAAAGAGAGCAGAGAGAGAAAATGAGAGAGAGAGAGAGAGAGAGAGGAGACGCGAGAGAGACAGAGAGGGAGAGAGGGAGGAGAGAGAGTGGAGAGAGAGGAGGCTAGAGAGAGAGAGAGCAAAGAGAGAGAGAGAGAGAGACAGAAGATGAGAGAGAGAAAGAGAGCAGAGGAGAAAATGAGAGAGAGAGAGAGAGAGAGAGAGAGAGGAGATGCGATAGAGACAGAGAGGGAGAGAGGGAGGAGAGAGAGTGGAGAGAGAGGAGGCTAGAGAGAGACAGAGAAAGCAAAGAGAGAGAGAGAGAGAGAGATACATGTGAGAACGCGATAAGGGGGGGAAGGGGGGGAGAGAGAGAGAGAGAGAGAGAGGGGGGGGGGAGGGAGGGAGCAAGAGAGAGAGAGAATAAAGAGAGAGAGGGAGAGAGAGAGAGAGAGAGAGAGAGAGAGAGAGAGAGAGATGTATATAATACATACAAAATAGATTGAGAGCGAGACATAAATATATAATATAATATAATATATATGATAATATAATATATATCATATTGTATAACAGATGAGAGAGAGAGAGAGAGAGAGCTACATGCGAGAAGGCGATAAGGGGGGAGAGAGGGAGGGGGGGAACAGGGGGGGGGAGGGGGGAGAGAGAGAGAGAGAGAGAGAGAGAGGGGGGGGGGAATGGAGGGAGCAAGAGCGAGAGAATAAAGAGTGAGGTAGAGAGAGAGAGAGAGAGAGGGGGGGGAGGGAGGGAGCAAGAGCGAGAGAGAGAGAGAGAGAGAGAGAGAGAGAGAGAGCAGAAGGCGATAAGGGGGGAGAGAGGGGGGGGAAGGGAGGGGGGGAAAGGGGGGGAGAGAGAGAGAGAGAGAGAGAGAGAGAGAGAGAGAGAGAGAGAGAGCTACACACGAGAGAGAGAGAGAGAGAGCTCATATATAATTAATTAATAAAAATGTGATCGCATCCTTGGAGCCGAGAGCAATGCGTCTAGGACTACTAGCACACGAGGAGATAGAGATAGAGAGAGAGAGAGTAGTCTTATGGCACAGGTGGTAAATTGGAAATTCATATCATAAAAATTTCCCATTGATTGAAACTCTAATGTTATACAAAATATGGAAAGCCCATCTATTTAAATTGGAGGTTGACCATCTATATACTTCACTTTGATTATCCCATAACCAAGATTGAGTGAGCTAAGCCAAGGTGCTCCTAGAGTTAGAATTTTATTTATATAAACTAGAGATATTACACCACCTTCAAACCCAGTGGAGTGGGTCTCTTACCCGTCATAGACGGGTTTGGCTACTTGTAAACCTTAAACACATTGAAAGCCCTTAAACTTCTAGTAACCCACATTTAAGCCTCATACTAACCATAATTTGGAAGGTCAAATTGACGAAACGAACCAAGTCATCCCTTAGGACCTTGCGGGCCAAAAACACGTAGTTGAGAGTGGAAGGAAGTGCCAGCCAACCAGAATATAGTCCGACTGCTACAAAGGAGAACGAGGAGAGGAGAACTAACGGGATTGATCGCTCTCGCCGTTATGTCAGGTCGTTGAGGCAGGTCATCTCCACGTCCAACTCAGCGTATGCTTGCTGGCCTTTCCCAAACCACAAAACAAGTAGGATGGAAATTATCCTGAGGCACTGGTTACGAATGTAGGGGAAAGACCATACATATAACCAAGCAAGCGCATTTCTCTCTCTCTCTCTCTCTCTCGGTTGATCGGCACATAGACACCTCGATATTTTTGCAAGAGGAATTTCCATTCAACCTAGCACACATTGAAATGAGATCCTCTACTTGCATTTCCTTTGCTCGACTTCTACCTTTTTCAACTGGATGGTCATGGAAACCCACATGCACTGAGCATGCACTGCACATCTCGTTGTCTTCACTCGTTCATGGGGAAAGCAATAATATATAATAGCACTGCATAGGTAAACACACTCTGGTATTGCATCACAATGCTTGCACACAAGTGACCCCAAGGCTGGATCAATGGGGCCAGGTAGAGGAGGTCTCCTAAGCTTTCCTTTCCATTGTGTATCATTTAAAACTCCCATTCATTCAAAGAAAGGACAATCCAAATTACAACATCTCAAATAACCTGAACATCTACTCATTCTCACAACACCATTGAAGCAGTCTTGCGAACATGTGGAATATTTTGTCCAAACATGACCATCAGCATTCTGTTCCATTCCAGACATTGGTGAACCCTTAGGCATAGGTGGAAGTTCGAAGACAATATATCCATCGTAAGTTAGAGGAAGCTCAGTAACCTTCTCCACCCGAATTGCAGATTTGAGCGCAACATGAAGAGAACTATTCAAAGGCATCCTCTCTATAAGCGAAACCACACTATTCAGTTCATGATTCATAAAGTCACCATGAGTACCTCTTTTATAGGGCATGTGAACTCTTAAGGTTGATTGTTGGCTACCACTAATCTTGAACCCTTTCTGACCATCCTCTAAGTTCACCACTGGAAGTACAATGGCAAGCTCATCTATTCTGATTTCTTGATGCAGCTCAATGTCCTCGTTCTCAATGTGAAAGTGTTCCTTAAGCTCCACCAATGAAACCTCCAAGAAAGGAGTGTCAAAACGAATGGTCAATGATTCATGTTCTCCAAGGCAAATGAAAATTGAGAAAGGCATGATTCAAATGCTAGAGCCAAGATGTAGCACCAAACGACACCAACCAAAGAATAAGAGAAAAGCTAGCTACACAAAGGGTCTGGAAGCAGGGAGGCAAAAGAAGAAATGGCATAGATGTGTTGGAGACCGAAGATAATGGAGCAAAGAGAAGTGCTGAAAGAGCCACTGAGAGGGATTATGGGAGAGAAGAGAAGAAGCAAGTTCGTCTCTATAAGTGTCAAATGCAAATGGATGTCACTATTACATCCAAGGTGGTCGTTTAACTGCAAGTATTTATTGAACAATATGTGTTTATTTGTTTAGAATAATGGTAATCTTTGAACAAGATGCCTTCATGCATATAGTAACTTCAATGACGCCTCCATGCATTTCATTCAATCAGTAAGGGTGTACATTGAAGTGAGGACTTCGAACTTCGAGCGCTCCGGCCTCCAAGATGCACACAAGGACAACTCCAAGATGGGACAACACTCTCCAAGATGAGACATCACTTCGAACTTCACGACAAACGGGACATCACTCTCCAAGGTCATGACTCACGGGATCCAATTTCCAAGGCTTCAGTAGCCTCCCACGGTCATGCTCTCATAGCCTCGCTGTGTCATACGGTCTTCATCATCTCAATGTCTCACAAACTCCTAGGTAGACCATTAGTTGCAAAATCAGGAGAATCAACAGCTCGTAGCCTCGGTATCAAGTGGGTTTGGCCAAGAGTCCAAGATGCATACGCAAATGGTCAAGTTGCTTGTAGTGACGTAGATGGTGGAATGTGATTTAGCTCCACCCTCAAAGGCGGTAGTGCAAGCCTATCGTAGATGACAAGATGATGGTATAGACGACGGTCGACTTGCTTCTACTGCTCCTTCGCTCATCGTCTCCTCACTGCCCTCCTTCAAACCTCATCACCGCCTCCTCACTGCCCTCCTTCAAACTCCTCACCGCCTCCTCACTGCCCTCCTTCAATCCTCCTCACCGCCCTCCTTCAAACCTCCTCCCTCCATCACCTCGTAGCTTTCCAACTCCCTCCACAATCACAACAACTGCAACCCTTCCCTCTCTTCCTTGGCGATGTACCTTACACCTCCGCCCAGCTCCTTGCCTCTGTAGATTCCTTGGCTCACCGCCTTCGTTGCGAAGGTTATCTTGAACAAGCATGGATCAGAGAGCAAACTCAAAGGAAGATTGGAAACCTTATCGGTCCATCGGTGGAATACATCGTTGCTATCCTTGCGGTGCTCAAATGTGGCGCAGTCTTCATTTCGCTCGATCCATTTTGGCCCACACGAAGGATTTCGACAATCGTGGCTGATTCAAAGCCTTGCCTCTTATTGACCTGCAACACAAATCCATCTTTGTCTGCTAAACTCAATGTCGAGCTTCCCATCCTCTCCCTATTTCCTGGATTCGCAAAGATGCCCAAGAACCACATAGTTAGACATGGTGCCGATGGTGGACATGGTCCCTCCCTAATGCTTCCGTCTCCTCCCCCAAATGCTCCTGACACTCCTCTAACACTCCCCACCCCCTTCCATTCCTGCCCTCTCATCTTCCCATAGTTCAAATGCTGTGGTGGCAGTTGGACTACCTGGGGCAGCAAAACAGACGCGCTGCCTCTTTTGCTGCCCCAGGCTATTGGATATATGCCTTTTTGGATAGTCGAATTAGTCTGCATTTTGGCTTCGAATTTTATCTCCTCGGGCTCTTCACGACTTTTTTTTGCTCCATTTTGTTTCTTACTGCATTTTGCTTGCGTTGCTTGGTGGTAGTTGCTTAGGACTTGATGGTGTTCACAGGTTTTTTATTGACTTGGTTGTGTAGCAGCCCGCCGACGTATCATTTCATTTCATAGGACTTGCCGTCAAAAATTTATTCCCATATTCTACAAACCATGGCATGTACGCCTGCGGTTGCTAGAGTTACCCAGAGCCATGCAAGGGAGGGGAACTGGGACTGTCAAGGGCAGTAAAAGAGGCAGCGCATTAACGTGTTGCCTCTTTTGTTGCCCCAGGCAGGTCCAAGACCCTCTCCCATGTGAGGCATTCAAGTGATATTCAACTCTTGAACGGATGAAAGAAGTTCACAAAACAAATGAGCGAGTGCAAGTCCAATGTTCAAGCGTAGAGATAAGAGGAAAAATTTTACAAAACCTTGTAGACCATAGGCATCTAGGTAGCGACCATGGTAAAGAAGGTCGAATTCAAAGAAAATCCTATTTATGCTCTAGAATTGCATGAGAGACCAAAAGAGAGCATGTTAACATGCTGCCTATTTTGGTCCCTCGGGCAGTCCAATAGTCCCCTCCTTGCATAGTGTTCAAAAGACCATGTGACCTATCCCTCCAAGAGTCCAATAGCATTCCAAAGACCATAAGACCTGTACACCAAAGCATACTTTAGACAAAAGATGAAATGGTCGAAGCAACCTTTTGTGAGTATGAAAGAAAGTATTGATACGTGGAGGATTGAGTAGAAAAGCCTTCATGAAAACCCTTCATGAAAAGACATCTTGAGATGCCAAAAAGGATAGCGCGTTAACACGCTGTCCTTTTTCGCCTCTCAACGTGTCTTTTCATGAGGGTAAGGGGTAGGCATAGAAGTGCATATTTACCACTGCAATTCCATATATCCAAGTGTATAGATACCATTGCAAGTTGATATACTATGTGCATTGGAGATGAACCTTTTTCTTTTAGGACACAAGTGCGTGAATGTTCCCTAAACTAGAAGTCAATTGCATTGGTAGATACATGTATTTATGTCTAGATATGTAAAATGATATTTATTCATAAGTGTGAGTTTACACACGTTTGCATTCATATATGTCAGCAATTTGAGATATTTGTTTAAAGCTTTTTCCTCATGAGGTGTACACACTTCATGATTTGTTTGGGGCTTTTCCCTCGTGATATGTATTGCATATGTTTTCATAAACAAAACCTTTATCATATATATATGTGAAAAAGCTCTCATGTTTTTTTGAGCGTATGGATAGATTTGAGAAGACCTTTGAACCTGCCATATGTTATACTCTATCTGTTGTTACATGTTGTTTCTTGTTTTTAGTTTTGGTTTTTATTGAAAAGGTTTTGAGAACTATGATTGGAAAAATGCCTTGTTTTTTGTCTTTTCAGGATGACAGGAAAAAAAGGCAAAAAAGTTCAAGTGGCATACTCTACAAAGGTGACAAGAGGAACAAAAGTAGATCACAATGTTGAATCATCAGTAGGTGGAATGGAAGAGCAAGAAAGTGTGGTGGGTCTAGAGGTTGAAGTATCATCAAATCAAAGAGATGAAGGTCCAAGAGTGGAGGAGGATGAGTTGGATGATAGTGAAGTTCAGGTGGAAGGAGGAGGTGATGTGATTGGCAAATGTAGGATGCTTGATTCAGATCAGTGTCCTCGCATTCCCTTGTGTAGGTTGATACCTTATGCAAGAGTGAGAGGACTTCGTGATAATGTATCTTCACTCAAAAGTACATTTCAAGTAGAGGGCTATCTCCCAGAGGGATGCGTCAATTTTACGAGCAAAAACCTATGAGCAGGTTTATATGAGCGTGTTTTTCAAGAGATTTTAAAAATAGTATTTCTTTAGGAAACATGGTTTTTACACTTTTGTTTTCATTAGAACTAGATCCCTTTATCATAAAATTATACAGACTAGTCACTCATTCATTTTTACATAACATAAATCTTCTTATTCATAGACATCCCTTTGTACCCTTGTTATTAACTTAAAAAAGTATTGAAAAATAATTCATTTAAGAAACGTCCCTCATAATCACTCTCAATATAATAATATTATACATAAATAATTACTTATTAAACACAGTTATATCATATGGCAATATCTTTCAAGTGTTTTTATAATATTAATAACAAGATATTTATGGACATGTTTCTACAAAAGTTTAAATTACTGTAAATAAGTATTAACTTGGGCTTATATATCACTCTCATAAAATACATGTAATATTTAATACTATATATGCAAGGTTTTCCAAAATATAACCCCATAGATGTGCTCAAATGGGGTTTTCCGATCAATTTGAGTGGCTGAATGACTATATTTGGACATTGGATGTGAAATTTATGTCACTTTCCAAAGTGCTATCCAAGGTAGTTGAAAGACCTTGTTCAAAGGGGTTTCGCTGGCGAAACTACCTTGATGGCTTGCTTCAATGAGTTTTCTTTCGAGAAACCCTTTCATAAAGATAGGCTAAGAGAGATTTTTCAATGTCACCCCCTATTAAGTAAAAAGCTGTAAGAAGGATCATAAGGGAATTTTCATAGAGAAGTCTACTCTACATGTGGGTTTCTTCAAAAGCCATCCCATTATGTTCTCACCATTCCCAAAGATTCACATAAATATTCGTGTATAAAATAGGCATTCCTATAATACTTTTCATATTTCTAAGTGAAACTATGTTTTCTTCTGATCCATTTTTGTCATATTTTTGCATAGTTGGAAGCTTTTTTTTTCCTTCGCTCAAACGCTTGGAGGATTTCGCTCGAAAAATGCTCATCCCCCTCCCAGAGAAAGGGTCTTTCATTGTATCTATCTGCAAGAGTGATGGAGAGGAGATAGTTGTGATAGATGATATGAGGAAGAGTTGGTCTCCCACCTGGAGAGAAATGGATGCGGAGTTTGAGAAAGATGTGATGTCTAACACTGACTTTCATTTTATGTCGCAAAAGATGTCATTTGTTTGGGAGGGAAATCATAGGACCACTTCATGGATGAGTGTTATCAAGGAAATCTTTCCTACAAACAAGAAAAGACATGTACAAGTGGTATGCACAATAATTGACCCAAGGAAAATTAGTGAGATTGCTCTCTTGGTAGGGCTACAATGAATGAATTCGTAAGTACATGGACTCTTTGAATCTTCTCCAGATTTGTGTTTTATGCTACTTTATTTATTGATTGGGTTGTGTACTTTGCTGTTTGTTTTCTAGCATGAATGAACATGCCATTATCAAACCCAATCTAAGGGACATACTCATAAATGCACACAACATTTGTAAGTGTGACTCTATGGTGTTTATGAGAACATTGTCTTTGAGTGAGATCAAATCAATAGAGAATTGGAGGGCTCAAGAGAGTATAGGGAAGAAGCCATGGTTTCCATTGACAAGAGGTTATCTGGCAAGGCTTGTCTTCCAGGTAGAATGTTGCATTTGTATTGATGCTTACATCTTTATCACTCCTTTGCTTTCTACAATTGGAACTTATGAATGTAGGTTGAGTACAATATAGAGCTTAAAAGGCAATGGACAAAATTGTGAAGATAGTGGGAGAGAAGGAAGGAGTCTCACTTGCAGCTTTCTCACATACACGATGGGGGATTACACACAAAGGTGGAGGCTGAAAACAGTTTTCCTCTTCTTTGTTGTGAAAGCCAAAAGAACTCTAGTACAAAGAAATAGAAGAACCAAATATGTGGGTCTCAAACCAAACTCAGCTAACTAAAGTGGCATACTAACTCAGCCACGAACTAGAGTAGATAAGGATAGCTGTCATCCAGCTATTATTCATGGGCGGTGTAAATACCGCATCTGCAGCTAACAAGTCGATGACATAAATGCACAATGGTCACCCTGGCATATCACGAGTGGAGCTCGATATCTCAACACCCCCTCGAGCTCAATCCCAATTCCTACACACCAAGCAGGTCTCTGAACTTGCCTAGCTTCTCTGCGCCCAATGCCTTCGTGAATATGTCAACTACTTGATCCTCTGTGCTGACATAAACTAGATCAATAAGACCTAGTAAAACCTTCTCCCACACATAGTGATAATGCACCTCAATGTGCTTTGTTCTAGCATGATAGACTGGGTTATTTGCCAAGTGTCATGTTGTCACAATAAATGACAACTGGCCCATCTGTAGACTGATGCATATCATAAAGTAGCTTATGCAACCAAGCTACCTCACATGCAGCCATTGCTGCACCCTTGTACTCAACCTCTGTGCTCAACAAGGCAACTATAGGCTGTTTCTTGCTACTCCAAGTGATTGCAGCACTCCCAAAAGAGAACACATATCCACTGGTAGATCGTCTATCAGAAATACTACCAGCCCAATCAACATCAGTGTATCCATGCAATTGTATCTGAACCCCAGGCTCATAAAATAGTCCATACTGCAATGTGGACTTCACATACTTGAGTATGTGTTTAGCCGCATCCAAATGTGGTTTCCTTGGAGTTTGCATAAACTGACTTACCAATCCAATAGCATAGCTCAAATCTGGCCTGGTAATAGTCATATAAATCAAACTTCCTACTATGCATCTGTACATAGTAGGGTCTTCTAGAAGCTCACTTGCATCTGCGCTCAGCTTCACATTCTGCTCCAAAGGAACTGAAATAGGCTTACAGCCTGTCATCCCATATTTGGATAGTATGTCCAATCCATACTGCCTCTGCAAGAGCTATATCCCACTTGGTGATCTAATCACCTCAATGCCCAAGAAATAATGCAGCCCTCTCAAATCCTTCATCTCAAACTTCTGCTTCAATAGCATTTTCACATGAAGGATATCCTCATCACTATCACCTGTGATGATCAAATCATCAACATAGATGACAAGCAGCATAATACCTTTCTTTGTTTTTCTCACATAAAGTGAGAAATCTGCCTTGTAAATCCGAAATCCAATAGTGACAAGATACTGTCCTATCTTGTCAGACCATGCTCCAGGTGCTTGCTTTAAGCCATACAATGCTTTCTTCAACCTACAAACAAACTCAAGATGGACAGCATGAACATAACTTGGTGGCTGCTCCATAAAGACCTCTTCTTGCAAATCACCATGCAAGAAGGCATTCTTTACATCCATCTGATGTAAAGACCATCCCTTTGATGCAGCCATAGCAATGACTACTCTTACGGTTGCCATCCTTGCAACCAGACTGAATGTTTCTTCATAATCAATCCCATATGTTTGTGCATACCCCTTGACAACTAATCTTGCCTTGTATCTGTTCATAGAACCATCTGCATTGTGCTTCACCTTATAAACCCACTTACAGCCAATTGCATTCTTGTCTTTAGGCAAAGGCACCAATTCCCATGTAGCATTTGCTTCCAAGGCATCCATTTCTTCATCCATGGCTTTCTCCCATTTTTCTTTTCCCATGGCTTGCTCAAAAGAAGTGGGTTCTGGTTCCTGTATCACTTTGACCATATAGGCATAGTGAATGGCTGTAAATCCATCATAATTCAGCCTATCCACAAGATACCTAGCTCTAGTAGACCTGCGCAAAATAGGCTCACTTCTAGGTGCTCTCAAAACATCCCTGGTCTTCCTTACTCTAGGTGTAACAACAGAAGGAATACCCAACTCATCATCAATGCTCTATTATGAGCCACTGGATTCACCATCCACATAAGAGTGACTTGCATTCACATCAGACATGGGCTGATCTACCTTCTCTTTTCCTTTTCATGATACCTGCATACCACTATCTGCATTGCTTTGAGGAGATTCTTCTTATCTCAACCTGCTTGTCCATGGCGAAGTATGTGAACCACTGCTAGAGGACACTGCCGGTCCACTAATATTTTGTGATTGCTGCTGTGAATTCTGTGCAGCATTACCATTTTGTGCATTTATACCATCAATCACATTTACTGGTTTATACTAGCTGCTCATCTCATCAAAAACATCTCTGCTTACTGTAAACTTACGAGTAGAAGGGTTATAGCATCTATACCCTTTCTGCTACAGAGAATAACCAATAAAGATGCACTTCTCAGCTTCTGGATCCAACTTGGACCTCAACTCATCTGGCACATGAACATAGGCAATGCAACCAAAAATTTTCAAATGAGAAATATTTGGTTTCCTACCAGTATACATCTCCTCTGGCATCATGCCATGTATTGATGCAGTGGGAGTCCTGTTCATTATGTAAACTGCTGTAGCAACTGCTTCAGCCCAATAATAGTCTAGTAGGTCTTTTTCATTTAGCATGGCCCAAGATACCTCTCCAATATGCCTATTTTTCCTTTCTACAAGTCCATTTTGCTGTGGGGTATGACTGCATGAATATTGCTGCTTTATGCCATGCTCCTGCAGGAACCTTGCAAACTCATTTGAGAGGTACTCTCCCCCTTCATCTGACCTTAGGCATTTTATTCACAGTCCTGTTTCTTTTTCAACCATAGCTTTAAAAGCTTTGAAATGCCCAAACACTTCACTTTTCTTTTTCATAAAATTCACCCAAACTTTTCTGCTGTAGTCATCAATAAAAGTGACAAAATAATGACAGCCTCCAATAGATGCAGCTTTAGTAGTCCACACATCAGAGTGGATTAATTCCAATGGCTTCTTACTCTCTTGAACATGCCTAGAAAATGGTTTCCTTGCCTGTTTTCCAAATTGACAGGCTTCACATACCTTATGCATTTTTGCAACCTTGAATTTAGGCAATCCAGCAACAATATTTTGGGCCTGCATTGATTTAAGTCATTGTACATTAACATGACCAATGCGTTTATGCCAAATATCAATATCTGCAACTACACGGATCCCATGTGCAAACATTGCTGCACTCAATTCAGGCATGTCCGCATCCACGTAAACATCCTACCCTTCTTCTTTCGTTTTGCTATCAAGCGACCGTTATTTTTCATATCCTCAACAAAGCATCCATGAGGATTAAATCTGACCTGCAAGCCCTACTCAACCATTTGATCAACTGAAACCAGGTTCTTGGTGATGTTTGGGACATCAAACAGGTATTTGCATAGACAAAGGAATTTTACCAATGTGCACAATAGGATGTGCAGTATCATCACCAGTCTCCACAAATCCTAGTCTTTCCATTTTCCTTGCATCCTACATCCATTCTGCATGACCTGTCATGTGGTTTGACGCACCTGAGTCAACATACCACACATCATTGCTTTCTTCTGCACTTGTCACAGGATTGGTCATGTGTTGCACCATAAACAGATGCTCATTTCTGTCATCACCCTGTCTACTAGAAGATGAATAATTCCCTTACTGCAATTTTTCATTCATGATGTCATTCTGCTTTTTGTAGCAGTCTTTAGCCATATGACCCATTTTACCACAATAGTAGCTTTCAACATTGCTGTTTGCATTTTGACCTCTCTGCCATCCACCACGGCCTCTTTGGCTCCCCCTGCCTCTAGAGTTACCATGTCCTCCTCCATAGGATTGGTTTTCTTGAGTTTGCTGCATATTCTAATTTCTACCATGGCCTCCAGATTGGCCTCCTCTACCTCTGCCTCTACCTCTTCCAGCATTTGAGTAGAAGACAGTTTCTTTTGAAGTTCCTCCTGAAGAAGATGCACCACCATTTCTCTGCTCTTCAGAAATTAGAAGAGCAAACAACTCCTCAAAATCAGGAAATTTTTCACAAACGGCAATGGATGTCTGGAACTGTGCATAATCCTTTCCTAGACCATTCAAGGTCACAGAAACTAAATCATCATCTTCCATTGGCGACCCAATGGAAGCAAGTGCACCTGCAATTTTCTTCACCTTCATGTGGTAGTCATTGACGCTCATATTTTTTCTGTGCACATTGTGTAACTCCTGCTTGAGCTGCATTTTCCTAGCTTGTGTATTTGTGTTGTACATCTTTACCAAAATATCCCATGCCTCCTTTGGCATACTTGCATCCTGAATATGCACAATCATAGAATCTGAAATACTGATAGACAGCTAGTACATAACTTTTCTGGCTCTCTCATGCCATCCTTTAAATGCCTGCATTTCCTATTGATTGGGAACATTAGGAAGAACTAGTTCTTCTTCATTTCCAGTAATGAACTCCCAATAGCCTTTTCCCATAAGGAAATTCGTCATTCTAAACTTCCATGCTTGGAAGTTTTTCTTGTCAAGATTTTCAGTGACAATCTATGAAAGAGAATCAGACGCCATTATAGAACACTGCAAAAAATTCTATCATTGCAAAAAAACATAGCTTCTGCCTCACACAGGCAAATCCGCAAAACTAACGAAAGTGGTATTTGACCACACAGTCACTTCCTAATGACGATTTTGCATGAACAGGCAATAAGGATGATTTTGTAACTCCCAATACCTCTACGCACAGGCATACGATGCAATTTTTGCGGTAACTTTTCACCGACCTACAAAGCAATGGTCGCATAACAAAAGCAGGGCCTTTTTCTGAGTGCCTGCAAAGAACTTACGCCTTCAAAACGGGCCCTGAAATGGCCTCGAATCAGAAAAAGAAAGTCACCAAGGGCTTCACCCCTCCCGCAGCATATACTGCCCTCTCGCCACACCGCGAAGGGCGTCTCAATCTGAGACAGTGCACTCTTGCACTTCCAGTTGTGCTACTAGTAAAGATTTTCTCCCAAACTCGAAAAAAGAAAAGTAACACTGGTCCTCTTACCAGGACACTGCGAACTTGGTTTGCTTTCTTGAGCTCCTTACCACAAACCAGGCTCTGATACCATGTGAAGATAGTGGGAGAGAAGGAAGGAGTCTCACTTGCGGCTTTCTCACATACACAATGGGGGATTACACACAAAGGTGGAGGCTAAAAACAGATTTCCTCTTCTTTGTTGTGAAAGCCAAAAGAACTCTAGTACAAAGAAATAGAAGAACCCTATATGTGGGTCTCAAACCAAACTCAGCTAACTAAAGTGGCATACTAACTGAGCCATGAACTAGAGTAGATAAGGATAGCTGTCATCCAGCTATTATTCATGGGCGGTGTAAATACCACATCTGCAGCTAACAAGTCGGTGACATAAATGCACAACGGTCACCCTGGCATATCATGAGTGGAGCTCGATATCTCAACAAAAATATCTACAAAGCTACCTTTAGATCAAAGGGGAGAGGCAAAAGGAAAGCAGTGTACCATAATTCAAAAGAGAATTGCTGATAGGATGGGAAAGGTGTGAATTGAATTTTCTATACTTTGTTGCATTTATTTTGAAGTTAAGTGACTGACATGTCATCTTTGGATAGGTGTTGAATTGTATAGATCCTGGTCTTGGAGAGGCTTGGTTGGAAAAGTTGTTTGCCTTGTGCTTTAATGGTACGGACTCTTGCGTGACATTGGAGAAGCTCCAACTCATTGCAAAGTCTGATTTGAGATTAGAAAAAAAAAATAATTTCCTTTCTTTGTTAGAAGCCACTAAACCTATGCGAGACATGTACTTCATGCCTGTGGGCGACCTTGAGTACAGAGCATGTGTTTCTTCTACCAATACAAATCATCTTTCATGGTGTTTGTTTGTTTCTTACCAATGGCATCACTCTTATTTTTTTATTATAAAATTGCGTCAACTTTTACTGTTTAGGTGGATTAGTAGAGAGATATTTTTGGAGAAGGTGGAGAGACAGTCATTGAAAGTGCTTGAAGATTTGAGGGTGATCACAACAATGGGCATGCCTTTGGATACCCCTAAGGATTATACATTGCAGCAATACATGGAGGATATAAAACTGGAGGGGTGAAAACATATGTTTGTGGTGCTAAGATCAAAGGAAACAAAGATGGAGAGCAAGGGTGGAAAAAAAGGAGATGGACTATCTGAGTTGGACATGGCTGCCCATAGGGTGGTTTATAGGTATGTTGTCAATTCATTTAAAGGTTCATTTTTCATTTCTCTATGTTTGTGCTGTTGATTCATGTAATTACACAATCATTGATGGTTGTTCCACTTGATTTCTTGACCTTTTGATGGTTTGGGAGATCCAATTTTTTTTTGTTTCTTGGTTGATAGATATCTCTCCCACTTGGCAATAGAGAAAAGGATCTCTGACATTCCAAATTTGTGCAAGAGTTGGGTGGAGATTGTGGTCATGCTGCATGCATGTATCCATCTAGCATGCACTGTCTCTCTCAATGGGAATTAGCACATTGTCCCTGGTGGATAGATTTCCCTAAAGGACAAGTACTGGTGTGGGAAAGAGACTTGTACAATACTTATGCTTCACAAAAAGCCAATGAAGCAAGTAAGGACAAAGTGGAGGGAAGCTCAAGGAGAGATGAGAAAGAGAAAGAGAAACAAGAACATCCTACAAAAAAAGGTAAGGAAGATACAATATGATTGTTTGTTGATGTTGTCTTCAATTCGTTTTGACATTGCATTAATAAGTTTATGATTGTTCTCTTTCTAGATGAGGGAGATACAATATGATTGTTTGTTGATGTTGTCTTCAATTCGTTTTGACATTGCATTAATAAGTTTATGATTGTTCTCTTTCTAGATGAGGAAGATACAATATGATTGTTTGTTGATGTTGTCTTCAATTCGTTTTGACATTGCATTAATAAGTTTATGATTGTTCTCTTTCTAGATGAGATGAGCACCTGGTATAAACCAGTAAATGTGATGATTGATGTAGATGCACAAAATGGTAATGCTACACAGAACTCACAGCAACAATCACAAAATATCAGTGGACCTGCAGTGTCCCCTAGCAGTGGTTCACATACTTCGCCATGGACAACAGGCAGATTGAGATCAGGAGAATCTCCTCAAAGGAATGCAGATAGTGGTACGTAGGTATCACAAAAAGGAAAAGATAAGGTAGATCAGCCCATGTTTGATGTGAATGCAGGTCACTCTTATGTGGATGGTGAATCCAGTGGCTCAGAACAGAGCATTGATGATGAGTTGGGTATTCCTTCTGTTGTTACACCTGGAGTAAGGAAGACCAGGGATGTTTTGAGAGCACCTGGAAGTGAGCCTATTTTGCGCAGGTCTACCAGAGCTAGGTATCTTGTGGATAGGCTGAAATATGATGGATTTACAGCCATTCACTATGCCTATATGGTCAAAGTGATACAGGAACCAGAACCTATTTCTTTTGAGCAAGCCATGGGAAATGAAAACTGGGAGAAAGCCATGGATGAAGAAATGGATGCCTTGGAAGCAAATGCTACATGGGAATTGGTGCCTTTGCCTAAAGACAAGAATGCAATTGGCTGTAAGTGGGTTTATAAGATCAAGCACAATGCAGATGGTTCTGTGAATAGATACAAGGCAAGATTAGTTGTCAAGGGGTATGCACAGACATACGGCATTGATTATGAAGAAACATTCAGTCCAGTTGCAAGGATGGCAACTGTAAGAGCAGTCATTGCTATGGTTGCATCAAAGGGATGGTCTTTACATTAGATGGATGTAAAGAATGCCTTCTTGCATGGTGATTTGCAAGAAGAGGTCTTTATGGAGCAGCCACCAGGTTATGTTCATGCTATTCATCCTGAGTTTGTTTGCAGGTTGAAGAAAGCCTTGTATGGCTTGAAGCAAGCACCTAGAGCATGGTCTGACAAGATAGGACAGTATCTTGTCACTATTGGCTTTCAGATTTCCAAGGCAGATTTCTCACTCTATGTGAGAAAAACAGAGAAAGGTATTATGCTGCTTGTCATTTATGTTGATGATTTGATCATCACAGGTGATAGTGATGAAGATATCCTTCATGTGAAAATGCTATTGAAGCAGAAGTTTGAGATGAAGGATTTGGGAGAGCTGCGTTATTTCTTGGGCATTGAGGTGATTAGATCACCAAGTGGGATATAGCTCTTGCAGAGGCAGTATGGATTGGACATGCTGTCCAAATATGGGATGACAGGCTGTAAGCCTATTTCAGTTCCTTTGGAGTAGAATGTGAAGCTGAGCAAGTATGCAGGTGAGCTTTTGGAAGACCCTACTATGTACAGACGCATAGTAGGAAGTTTGATTTATATGACTATTACCACGCCAGATTTAAGCTATGCTATTGGATTGGTAAGTCAGTTTATGCAGGCTCCAAGGAAACCGCATTTGGATGCGGCTAGATGCATACTTAGGTATGTGAAGTCCACATTGCAGTATGGACTATTTTATGAGGCTGGGATTCAGATACAGTTGCATGGATACACTGATGCTGATTGGGCTAGTAGTACTTCTGATAGATGATCTACCAGTGGATATGTGTTCTCTTTTGGGAGTGCTGCAGTCACTTGGAGCAGCAAGAAACAGCCTACAGTTGCCTTGTCGAGCACAGAGGCTGAGTACAGGGGTGCAGCAATGGCTGCATGTGAGGTAGCTTGGTTGCATAAGCTACTCTATGATATGCATCAGTCTACAGATGGGCCAGTTGTCATTTATTGTGACAACATGAGCAGTATACACTTGGCAAACAACCCAGTCTATCATGCTAGAACAAAGCACATTGAGGTGCATTATCACTATGTGTGGGAGAAGGTTTTACTAGGTCTTATTGATCTAGTTTATGTCAGCACAGAGGATCAGGTAGCTGACATATTCACGAAGGCATTGGGCACAGAGAAGCTGCGCAAAGTTCAAAGACCTGCTTGGTGTGCAAGAATTGGGATTGAGCTCGAGGGGGAGTGTTGAGATATCGAGCTCCACTCGCGATATGCCAGGGTGACCGTTGTGCATTTATGTCACTGACTTGTTAGCTGCAGATGCGGTTGGTACACTGCCCACGAATAATAGCTGGATGACAGCTATCCTTATCTACTCTAGTTTGTGGCTCATTAGTTAGTTGAGTTTGGTTTGAGACCCTTCTTCTATTTCTTTGTACTAGAGTTCTTTTGGCTTTACACAACTAAGAAGAGGAAAACTGTTTTCAGCCTCCACCTGTGTGTGTATTCCCCCATTGTGTATGTGAGAAAGCTGCAAGTGAGACTCCTTCCCTCTCTCCCACTATCTTCACAATTTCATCACTGGCTACAGCAACCCTGATTCCTTAGCATCCAGCCTCCGTCCTCTACTGTTTCTAGCACACCATCGAAGCTTCTTTCATAGGAGCACATGGTTGGGAGGCAGCGCCATCTATTGTATCAGTTCTACAGTAATCAAATTTTTTATTCTCCATACTATCTAGTTTTCTCTCTTGCGTACGAGATCCTGTTATCTATTGAGCACAGACGTTGTATGCTTTTCTTACAAGTCTTTACATCACATGGATGTAAAGAATGCCTTCTTGCATGGTGATTTGCAAGAAGAGGTCTATATGGAGCAGCCACCACATTATGTGCATGTTGTTCATCCTGAGTTTGTTTGCAGGTTGAAGAAAGCCTTGTATGGCTTGAAGCAAGCACCCAGAGCATGGTCTGACAAGATAGGATAGTATCTTGTCACTCTTAGCTTTCAAATTTCCAAGGCAGATTTCTCACTTAATGTGAGAAAAACAGAGAAAGGCATTATGTTGCTTGTCATTTATGTTGATGATTTGATCATCACAAGTGATAGTGATGAAGATATCCTTCATGTAAAAATGCTATTGAAGCAGAAGTTTTAGATGAAAGATTTGGGAGAGCTGCGTTACTTCTTGGGCATTGAGATCATTAGATCCACAAGTGGGATATGGCTCTTGCAGAGGCAGTATGGATTGGACGTGCTATCCAAATATGGTTTGATAGGCTGTAAGCCTATTTCGGTTCCTTTGGAGCAGAATGTGAAGTTGAGCACAGATGTAGGTGAGCTTCTGGAAGACCCTACTATGTAGAGATGCATAGTAGGAAGTTTGATTTATATGACTATTACCACGCCAGATTTGAGCTATGCTATTGGGTTGGTATGTCAGTTTATGCAGGCTCCAAGGAAACTACATTTGGATGCAGCTAGATTCATACTAAGGTATGTGAAGTCCACATTGCAGTATGGACTATTTTATGAGACTGGGGTTCGGATACAGTTGCATGGATACACTAATGCTAATTGGGCTGGTAGTATTTCTGATAGACGATCTACCAGTGGATATGTGTTCTCTTTTGGGAGTGTTGCAGTCACTTGGAGCAGCAAGAAACAGCCTACAGTTGCCTTGTCGAGCACAGAGGCTGAGCACAGGGGTGCAGCAATGGAAGCATGTGAGGTAGCTTGGTTGCATAAGCTACTTTATGATATGCATCAATCTACAGATGGGCTAGTTTTCATTTATTGTGACAACATGAGCATTATACACTTGGCAAATAACCTAGTATATCATGCTAGAACAAAGCACATTGAGGTGCATTATCACTATGTGCGGGGGAAGGTTCTAGTAGGTTTTATTGATCTAGTTTATGTCAGCACAAAGGATCAGGTAGCTAACATATTCACGAAGGCATTGGGCATAGAGAAGTTGTGCAAGTTCAGAGACCTGCTTGGTGTGCAGGAATTGGGATTAAGCTCGAGGGGGAGTGTTGAGATATCGAGATCCACTCGTGATATGCAGGGTGACCATTGTGCATTTATGTCACTGACTTGTTTGCTGCAGATGCGGTTGGTACACCGCCCATGAATAATAGCTGGATGACAGCTATCTTTATGTACTCTAGTTAGTGGCTCAGTTAGTATGCCACCTAGGTTAGCTGAGTTTGGTTTGAGACCCACATATACGGTTCAGCTATTCCTTTTGTACTTAGAGAGAGTTCTTTTGGCTTTCACAACTAAGAAGAGGAAAACCGTTTTCAGCCTCCACCTTTGTGTGTATTCCCCCATTGTGTATGTGAGAAAGCTGCAAGTGAGACTCCTTACTTCTCTCCCACTCTCTTCACATGTACATGATGAAGGGGGGGGGGGGGGAGGTAGAGATGGAGACATCAAGGGAAGAAAGTCATGCTTTATTTGAAAGGAAGGATGGGAAAGTCAAAATACTAGAATGGTGGCTATACAAGGATGAGCGTATCCCATCAAGGAATAGCCCCCTTCTTTTATAACCAAAACAGGGGTCTCTCCTAATAATTGCAACCCCCCCCACATGCATGGCATGAGAGGAGGTTTCTTCCATGTGAGCTTGGTTGGTACGCACTCTCAATTGTGTGCAACAAGCCTTTTCCACTCAATTCAACCCCCATATCCTATAGTGTATCAAACTCCCATGGCTTCTTCCTATATTATAATATACACAAAATTCTAGGAGGATAAGTGGAGGGTTGGAACAAGGAATCTTGCCACCTCATCCTACTTTCCCCATTATTTAACTTGCATTCTTGCACTATCTACAACCCCCCCCCCCCCCACATGGGTCTATCCTACATGGAGGGAATAATCCAAGATAATATCCATCTCCACCTATTTTATATTACTTTTCCCATGGTCCTTGGGCCATGTCTCACTAAATGTAGGAATGGGGCCACCTAGGTGGAGGGGTGGCACATGGAGGAACCGTGCCACCTCAACATTTTATAATATAGCTACCATGGATTATGTACAACACACCTATAGGTCCTCTTACGTGGAAGGGTGACACATGGTCAAGCCTTGCCACCTCAACCCTGGGCCCTATGCACACCATATTTTATTTTACTAATGTCACACATATAAGCACACACACATATTTATGCCCTTTACCTTGGTCATTTTTATCTATAACAGTACCATGTGTTACAGCATAAACAGTGCTATTTATTATCCTCTGGCAAGGATTTCAAGGGGTGTAACTGTTTAGCAGTGCACTTGAGGTGATTTTGTAATGAACACTATATTAGAGAATTTGGGAAAATCCCAATTCCCACGAAATAAAATATAGTCACTTCAAAAGTAAATTTTGATATTTTTTATTGAAACATTAGCTCCATTGAGGACCCAAGTTTCAGTTATGTTGGGGGAGACTAGACCATGCACAATACTTTCCCAATTCCTAGAACCCAAGCAACAAGCGTCCGTATATTGCTATGGCAAAAGGCCTTAATAGATGTGAACATGGTCCCATGGCCAAAACATTTGTTGATTTGCTAGTGAAAGAAAGATGTTTGTTGTTTCATATACATCAAAACCACAAACAAAAGCCAATTTATAGATGTTGCGTTAGGAAGATTCATTGGAGTAAATTAAATTGCAGTATTGATATATGCAATAGGATTGTTATAGAGCTTTGACATCCATCATATAAATGTGTGTTCAAAAACAAAATTAAACTTGCAACAACTGTCAATTTTTATTTGGTATATTAGATATATCAAATTAATGCCATATGCATATGTTTCTATGTTGATAAATTGCACTATTGACATATGCAATAGGATTATGGTAGAGCTTTGACATCCATCATATAAATGTGTGTTCAAAAACACCGTTCCATCACAATAGAGCTCGTGAAACTCTCCATCACAATAGAGGTCATGAAACTCAGAGACATGGTCTTGATAAAAACCTTTTTTTTTAATTTCTTTCTCGTGCTACATATAATCAAAACCATTGACACATAGCCAAATTTGCAACTAAATTTTGCATCACATCGTTTAACATAATCATTAACAATTCCATAATAGTATTCATACTCACAAAGTAGCTCATCTCCGAAGGAGATATCCTTTATGGTTTGCACAGTAATGTAGTCATGGGCACTCAAATCTCCTTGTGACTTTTGAGCCCAAGGTGGTAGCTTAGGGATGTATACAAATATAACATTTGTTCTTTCTTTATAATACATTGAGCTATTTATATATCCAGCAATGTTTCCATACAATACATCTCCCACAATACATTTCACATCTATCAATGGCTCAATGAATGGATCTTCAAACATTCCATATGTCTTCATCCTTGGGAAAAACTTGAGGAGAGATCTCCAAGTATCATAATCATACTTTGGACCATTATATACCATCAAATCTTGTTTCTTCTTGATGCTCGTATGTACAAAAAGACCATATCCTACCCTAGGTATTGTTGATTTCTTTACTTCATAATGGATGCCATTCATTTCGAACACGTGCTCAATGGGTATGGGCAATTCATGTTTCCATAAACCATTGGATGCAGGATCAAAATTTGTAATAAGATAGCTCTTCAACTTTTTAGGACAATCTGCAACACCTATCATATGTTTAAAATCAAAGAATCATTCTTTTAGTGGAGGAATACAAACTCACATCACAAAGCACAAAGCATTTTTGCCACAAGGTACTAACTCAATGTCTATTAATTCTTTCACAAAACAAATTGAAACATAATGTTTTGCAAATTGAATCTAACCAAATAGTGTCCAAATATAAATCAAAATGTAGGTACAAATGTTTTAGCTGAGCATTTGTGTCTGTAACTCTAATTAACAAGATCACCCAGATTCACTAAGGGTTGTCTATGCAATAAAATTGAATCAAGTTGGCTAAGAATGCCCTTGCAGCATCAGCAGTGATTCCCCTTTCCTTGCATCCAAGAACCATAGCAAAGCGTTTTGCCTCACTATCTTTCAATGGCCCCATTTTGGCAATTTTTCCTAGCATGCATTCTTCCTCTTCATTCAATGTAACATGTTGAGCATGCACCATACTTCTTGTAGTAGGACAAGTCCCTCTCGCTCTAGTTTTGGTTATAGGTGAAGCAATACCTTTCTCTGTGTCTTTTTTTGAACTACGAGTAGACATATGAGATTCGACATTCATCCTTTCGAGCACTTCTTTGTTTTTTTCTTTGAATTCAAGGATCACTGGTTGAAAATAATAGAACATATCATGCCCTTCGACAATCGAAGCTTGACCAAATCTGTTAGAAGAGATGGCACTGCGCACATCTACTGCATCATCTAGCATCTGTAGGTATGGCAATAACTCATGAAGCAAAATAGAATCACCACAATCTATATCAAATTTTGTAGGGAAAATGCAATTTTCTGCTGGATTAACACAACCCATGTAAGGTGAAATGTCAATGAACACTGTTCTTGCTGGTTTGCATTCCTCTTTGAAACAACACCACACTCTCATTAATGGTTTAAACTCCGCTTCCACATTCATCCTATCTAGTCGAATGATTCTACTCTTTGTATGCTTGTGGCATGCCATCGCACCCTAAACCATGAAGAAATGTAACTTTCTGTTAACATGATGCTCCAAAGTGTCCAGCATGTGTTGCACCATGCCCTTTTCTCCTCCAGTGGACCAAATGCCAACATGGCAGTGATCGAGCAACCATTGTAGAAACTCTAAACACCCAGGACAGAGAACAAGCCAATGCTTCCCATTGTGCAAGCTCATATGTTTGTTTGACTTCGAAAAACAACGCTCGAGCAATAACCCTTTCAAATCTATTACCACTGCTAGTCTTATTTTTGTTATCACCTCTTTTGACATTATTTCTGAGGGTGACATTATGTCTTCTCCTTTATCTTCTAAGATTTCTTCTTGTACCTTGGCTTCATACAATGACATTGCATCTTCTCCTTTACCTTCTAAGCTTGCATCCACATTTGTCAATGGAACATTAACTTTCCAGACATTGCATCCTCAACATTTTCAATCAACCATGTTGAGCTTGGAACTTGCATGCTAATGTTCAAATTAGGCACATAATGAATCATTGGATCAGGTGTCACATATACAGGCAATGCTTCTAGCGATGTGAAATTGAGATGGCCAAGATCTATTGATAAACAAGGAAATGAAATTCATAAGTAGAAACAAACTGAAGATTGAGTTGGAAAACCAAATTGTCAAACTTTAGGTTGTGTGCTCTCAATGAAATTTGTTTGAGTGAAAGCAGTCATGTTTTTCTTTTTCAAAACAAATTTGGATTACTAAAAAAAAGAAAGCATATGCATAGTATACCCCTAAAGTTATTGAAACTATACCCTTTCAAGTTATTTTAATCCCCAAAACTACATATCCTTACAATGCCAAAAACCTTTGCATAATAGATAGAGTGGAGTCCAACATTATCTAGCATTGCCCAAGTGTTCCCACTAAGAAAAGATTTGGCCAAGCAGCCAAAACATAATTGAGCATTCATATGAAGTGAATAAGGATAAAAACAACAATTTACACTAATTCATTCATCACGAAACATATTCAAGAATACATATGTTCATGTTTGAATTATGGCAATGAGATAGAATAAATTTCCAAGTAATATTAAAAGATCCTTGGAACAAAATTAATACATCATATGGAGAATATAGCAAGATAACATATGGAAAACATGAACACCATATAAAAGGACAATTTCAAGGACCTGTTGCACCAGGGTCTAGGGAGATTTCTTATGGGCTTCTTTTAGAGCACCGGAAAGGGAGGTTTGGACGTGTGGCAAAATCTTATGGGCTTCTTTCAAAGCACCAAAGTTTGGGGAGATTAGCCTTGTGGCCAGATCTTGTGGGCTTCTTTCAAAGCACTAGTCTGGAGAGATTTGGCCGTGCAGCCAAATCTTGCTAGCTTCTTTCAAATCGGTCAAATCTTTCTAGTTTCTTTTAAATCACTGGGTCTAAGAAGATTTGGCCGTGTGGCCAAATCTTGCTAGCTTCTTTCAAATCGGTCAAATCTTTCTAGCTTCTTTTAAATCACCTGGGTCTAAGGAGATTTGGTTGTGTGGCCAAATCTTGCTAGCTTCTTTCTAATCACGAGGGTTTATGGAGATTTGGCCATGCGGCCAAATCTTTTCAAAGCAGCAGGGTTTGGGGAGATTTGGCCGTGCAACCAAATCTTTTCAAAGCACTAAGGTTTGGGGAGATTTGGCTGTGCGGCTAAATCTTGCTAAATTCTTTCTAATTAGGAGGGTCTAGGGAGATTTGGCCATGTGGCCAAATCTTTTGAAAGCAACAAGGTTTGGGGAGTTTTGGCTGTGGTGCCAAATCTTCCTAGCTTGTTTCTAATCACGAGTGTCTAGGGAGATTTGGCCGTGTGGCCAAATCTTTTTAAAGCAGCAAGGTTTAGGGAGATTTAGCTGTGGTGCCAAATCTTCCTAGCTTCTTTCAAATCACCAAGGTCTAGGGAGATTTGGTCGTGTGGCCAAATCTTTTTAAAGTAGCAAGTTTAGGGACATTTAGCTGTGGTGCCAAATCTTCCTAGCTTGTTTCTAATCACGAGTGTCTAGGGAGATTTGGCCGTGTGGCCAAATTTTTTTAAAGCAGCAAGGTTTAGGGAGATTTAGCTGTGGTGCCAAATCTTCCTAGCTTCTTTCAAATCACCAAGGTCTAGGGAGATTTGGCCGTGTGGCCAAATCTTTTTAAAGCAGCAAGGTTTAGGGAGATTTAGCTGTGGTGCCAAATCTTCCTAGCTTCTTTCAAATCACCAAGGTCTAGGGAGATTTGGCCATGTGGCCAAATCTTTTTAAAGCAGCAAGGTTTAGGGAGATCTAGCTGTGGTGCCAAATCTTCCTAGCTTCTTTCAAATCACCAAGGTCTAGGGAGATTTGGCCATGTGGCCAAATCTTTTTAAAGCAGCAAGGTTTAGGGAGATTTAGCTGTGGTGCCAAATCTTCCTAGCTTCTTTCAAATCACCAAGGTCTAGGGAGATTTCGCCGTGTAGCCAAATCTTGTATGTTTTAAAAGAAGCTAGGAATATTTGGCCATGCAGCCAAATCCCCATTTAAAATTCAAAATTCAAATCTTAAGATTCAAATTTCAAATCTGAAAATTCAAAATTCAAAATTCAAAATTCAAAATCTTAGATTCAAAATTTAAAATTCAAAATTGAAATTTTGAATCTTAGATACAAAATTCAAATTTCAAATTTCAAGATCTGAAAGTCAAATCATATACTAAAGACCCTACTTTCAAATCACACTTTGAGATTCGTACTTTTACAACTCTTGCTTTCAAATCGTGGTGTTTCGAAATGGAAAAGATGGAGAACATGCAAGAATCAAGTACACTTTCTATTTCTTTCGTTTTCTTACTTGGATGATTGAGTAGCCATTGTTGTTCGTGAGCTTGGCTCTTTGGATTTCAAGCAGGCACGGGATTGTGCTTCCGTGAAAAGCCAGGGGATTGTGCTTCCATTTGGATGGTCGTAGTTCCAGAAACTTAGAGAAAAAGTTTCATCCCCTAGTAGGGTGGCCAAGATCCGCTCGTGGAAGTAGAGATGCCAGTGATGGAAGGAGAAGAAAAGCCACAATCCATGCACTTAGAACAATAGCTTCTCCAACGGAAGGAGCCGAGAAGTAGCTTTCGGTGGAGATTATGATTATTGCATTACAATAGCTTCTCCAATGGAAGGAGCTGAGAGGCGCAGTAGTGGAAAGGAGGGAGGGGCACAGTAGTTGAAGGGAGGGGCACAGTAGTTGAAGGAAGGGGCGAGGGGCACAGCAGTGGAAAGGAGGGAGGGGCGCAGCAGTTGAAGGGAGGGACGCAGCAGCGGAAGGGAGGGAGGGGCGCGCAGGCAGCAGTCGTGCAGAGAAGGCTCTGCAACAATGACGATGGGCGGCAGCGCGACGATGGGGCATGGTAGTGGAAAGGAGGGAGGGGCGCAGCAGCTGAAGGGGAGCGTATGTGATGATGACGATGGGCGGTAGCGCGACGACGGGGCACGGCAGTGGAAAGAAGGGAGGGGCGCAGCAGCTGAAGGGGGGCACAGCAGCTGAAGGGAGAGGATGCAGTAGTGGAAGGGAGGGAGGGGAGTGCAGCAGCAGAGTGCGGAGAAGGAGACGAAGAAGGAGACGACGACGATGACGAGAAGCATGCACCCAAATAGCACGTAGAGCGAAAACGACGAGGATGAGGATGAGGGGGAAAAGGAAGGGGTGGGGGTGAAGGAGGGAAAAGGAAGGGGTGGGGAGGAAGGAGGAATCCCCCAAAAAAGCATGCACCCCCCAAATAGCATGTAGAGCCAAAAAAAAAAAAGGACCTCTTTCTAATCCAACTATTGAGTGTGGAACCTATGGAATGTTTAATTGGTAATGGAATTTTAAAATCTACATAGTTAAGTGCACATTGTTAGGACAAATCTGGGATGGGGAACCTCCCGGGACCTCTCATTTTGACATAGTTTTGAACTTTTTTACTTGCAATTAGCTAACCAAGGGTGGAGGAGTGTTTTCCAAGAACTACCCCATCTAAGGCTCTCAAACCACCCTAGTTACACATTTGAGATCTAGGAAGGGAGAGAACAATGTGAGCCTAGCACTTGATCCCCATGAAGATGAATTCAATTCCTTCTCATAGTTTTACTTTTTATGCTTGGTTTAAAAGGTTTGTTTAGCTTTGCCTTCTAAAGTTTTGGTTTTTTAATAGTTTTAGATTTTTAGGTTTGCTTTTAAAGTAAAAGTATGATTTTAAAGTGTAATAGCGTGAATCATGAAAAGCATGTATGATGTTTTTGAAAGTAGGATCTCTAGATACTAATTTCAAAATTTGAAACTTGAAACTTGAAATTTGAATTTTAAATTTTAAATTTTAAATTTTGAATTTTGAACTTTAAATTTTAAATTTTAAAATTAAATTTAACGTTTGAATGTTTCAAAAACTTGATAGAGGTTTTGTCCTATCACCGCTAACTTCTCCCGCTAGCCTCTGTGTGTGTGTGTGACATTGAGGCACAAACGGTGTTAAATTCATGATATACCATGTAAAGCATATCCGATGGACACAATACTTTGCACACACCTCAACCTAGGTGTTATTTAGTCGCATGCAAAGTGGCGTGTCCATCCAATAAGTACTTGATTGGATAACACACCTAGGACTGTGTTTTTTTACGGATGTGCTTAACACTAAGGCAAAAACGGTATTTAATGCTCAATCAACCATGCAATGCATATTTTATGGGCACAATACTTTACCTGCACCTCAAGCTAGGTGGTATTGACTTGTTTGCAAAGATGCACACCCATCCGATAAGTACTTGTTCAGATGACACACCTAAGAGCGTGTTTTTTTACGGATGTACATAACACTAGGGGAAAAACGGGGTATAATGCGTGATCAACCATTGAAAGCATATCTGATGGGCACAATACATTCTTACTATGTTTCTAATGAAAAGCAACAACTTCATCTTGGAGCAGTGGGTGGAACATTCAAAGACCTTGGACTTGGAAGTTCCCATCAAGAAAATCCTTATAAGAAGCTACCCGAACACGTATTGTTGCAGTTGGATAATTGTGGTTCTGAAAACAAGAATAGGTACTTGTTTGCTTACCTATCATTACTTGTTGCTCGAGGGATTTTCAAGTCAATTCAATTGGGATTCTTGATGGTTGAGCATACACATGAGGATATTGATGCAATGTTCAGCAGGTTTTCAGAGAGGTTAAGAACTAGCCAAACATTGACATTTGCACATCTCATGGATACTTTTAGACAATGTGAGGAGTCTTCTCCAATGCCATTTTTGGTAACGGAAGTCCCTAATTTCAAGAGCTATCTTGATGGATGCCTATGCGATGGGCAAGATGCTTTAGTGGGACACTCAAAGCCTCTCCAATTTCGGTTCTTTATGCGAAATGAAGTTCCTATCATGCAATATAAAGTGCATCCACGATCATTAGATTGGCAACCAAGTGAAGGTGGCATTGAGTTGTGGAAGAGACATCCGGATGGTCATCCAATGCTACCAAGTGGAGAGCCACCTTGTGTACCCATGTTCGAGTATGTGAAGGATCACTCACATGTGATAGTTGGTATCAAGGAGTATGTACACTTTTGGGAAAAATGGGCACACCTGCAAGGTCCAGAAACATCTTTCACAAAGTTTTACAAGCCGGTAGTGAAGTACTGGAAGAACATGATTGATGAGCTTCATAAACCAAACAATAGTGTAGAGGGCATGTACGAGAGATTTTGGCCAAAGACGCAACATATTGATTGTGTGCAAGTAGTTGATAATGAAAACGATGAGTTTCAAGGAATTGAAGAGTTGAATGATCACTATTGTGGACCTCAAAGGAATAAGCCAAAACAATCATTTGATCCAATGGTTGATGTACAAAAAGGACACTTTCTTTTGGTCCGACCAGCAGAAAAAATTTACCCAATTTGGCTAGGCATTGCTCAAACTGATGTACAAAAGGATAATAAATCTAAAAATTTCAAGAAGGTTTTCATACAATATTGGGCACCTATATGCAAAAGACGCAATGCACAAATTGAGGAGGTGTATGCAGATTGTTGGAACAAGATTTGTATGTGCAATAAAGGTGATCCTCCACGTTGGGAATCTGTTGATGCTATTGTATGGTCATGGGTTCCAAAAGGTAACCTCTCAAAGAAGGTTTCCTCAAAGAGCAGCAACCTCCCCATCAAGGTGAAGATACCAACCATTGCACGCAAGCAAGCTTTATCTAGTTTGTCTCATAGTACAGATTCCAACTCTGATGTTGACTCCACAATGGAGTGAAGGTACTTAAAAAGCTTGACTTTTTTTTCCTTGCACAATGATAATTTAATTGAATACTGACAAATATTTGGAAGGTATGACATTGATCTTTTTTCTTTATCTTTTTTGTTTGTAGACCATTGCTTTGTGGTTGCAAGTTCTGCACACTTGACACAAGGACTAGTGTTACATTCTTACTTTTTCTCCAACTAAACTAAAATGGTGTTTTTGAACACCACCTTTTTTCGAGAAGAGACAAAAAATGCTTCGTTGAACTCAAACATATGATGTTTTTTTCTCAGCTAATGCAGAACATTCACACTCCAAACTGTGAGTTTCATATACACGGCCAAATCCAGTGAGTTGAGATACATCAGAGGTACAAGACAATTAGAATAGAATACATAGGAAGTCATCCAAGGTTGCATGGATATTGTGATAGTGACTATGCGGGAGATCTTGAGACCAAGCGATCCACACAAGGATATGCATTTTTCCTTGGTCAAGGTGCTATATCATGGTTGTCAAACAAATAGCCAACTATTTCTTGTCTTCATTTGAAGCAGAATATCGGTCACTTACTACAAGTGCATGTGAGGCTATATGGCTCATAAGACTATTGTCCAAGACAGATTAATTTGATGAATCAAAGCCAACAACAATATACTGTGATAATCATCTAGAGTGAAGTTTCATATGGCAGACTTGCGCACCAGCTCCACTACATAATGTCGGACTGGCCTGCTTCGGTGAGGAAGCGCAAATGTTTCCTCCATTCCTCGTACAGCATTCTTCAAAGAGAGTCTAGAGAACATCCACGACAAAGATTAGTGTGCCTTGGAAAATCTGTGGCAACAGCTTGCATAATTGTTTGCAACAATTCATGTTATCATGGAGTAGCAATTTGAGGTAGCAGACTGTATTTGCATCAAAGACCATAGTTTTTCAAGCAATAAAATGTGAAGATTCATGCGCTCTTAATTCCTTCAATTTTTTGTGTCGTTTTCCATGATCTTTAGCTCTACAACAATAGCACAACATCTTGCAGAGGTCCTTTGTGAGTGGATTGAACAACCAGACAAAGGTACCTCTAGCACAAGTATCTTGCATTGCACAACCAATGTTTTCAAGACTTAGGCCACTTGCAAATACTTGAGCTATTGACGCATGGGCACAAGGGAAGGAATAAACAAGGCTTTATGAACCAAAGCCATTGAAAAATCTCCTGAGAAGATATACAATAAAACAACTCTATGAGGGATGCTTGCAAAAGAAACGTGAATGGGTTCCAAATAATGAGGGATTAAGAGGTGGACGTTAGTAGCATTATTCATTGCTGGAAATCGAGGACACAAAGTTTCAAAAAGAAGCATGGATACAATGTTGAAAAATGTATCACAATCCCTGATCCAAGTCGTGTCCATATTAAACATCATTTGGCAAGACTTGACCCATCAAGCGCAAATACATTACATGAATCTGATGACTCTGAACGAGATTCAAATGCATAAGATAATGTTTTATATGCTTTTTTCCTAATGCTTGATAATTTACTTGGTAGGTTTTTCAGTAAAATTTTCCTCAAGAATTCTTTGCTTAACATAATTTAAATAATAACTTTGAATAAATTCTTCCTTAGCATTATTTTTTGTCATTCCTTGGGTCTAAAATATTTGGAAGATGCATAAATCTTTAATAACAGTTAACTATTCCATTCTATTCCTATATTGGTACCCATTGAATTTGGGATAGCCTTTTGGAATGAACATACACATTTGAATTTTTGAAGAATGTGTTAGGATTACTTGTGGAAATTTCTAGTCTCAAGTAGTTGTGCCTTTAATAAAAATTATTTGTAATAGCGATGATAAGCGTGTGAGGAACACTTGTATACCTATCACCCACACATTAATCATGATGTGTTAACTCTAACTTTTGTCTGGCTGGATGACAAGTAGAGTTCCTCACTCCTCAAATAATTCGCATTAAAGACTTGGATACTTGGGCTTGTATTTAAACCGTATTCTTGTTATATTTTTTATTAAGATACTTGTCTATAATATTGTTGCATTTTTATTTTACTTTTAAAGACAAGTTTCCAAATTATTCTATGAGCCCCTTGAAACTATGGAATGCTATTTTGAATCAACTAAATGGTCCATTATATGATAGGATATTGAAATATGTTTGTCTTCATAGTCTGCGTATCTTAGATCTTCCCATGCCTTGCCATGTAGGATGCCTCAACCTTTATATAACAAGGCAAAGTAGAAGAAATTATCAAAACCTCAAAGGTATCAATATCATGGGGAAGCATGTCAATAAAGCGACTATGATTCCATGGATTTTATCCACCACATGTTTGTTAGAAATGGTTGTTCCCCATACTTTGGCAAGAACCCAACCTAGATAGAATCTAGCTCCCTCCCATCAAAAATTTATGAAAAAATTCATGATGATAGCAAGCACACAAGGGATACACATAACATGCAATAGTTGGTTCCATTGGTAAGCCAAAACCTATTATAGAAGTGGAGTCAATATTGTTATAATCATCACAAAGAGGGTTGTTCTGCAAGTTTTTCCACCCAACCTCAAGGCTCCCACCGAGAGCTTGTCCCTCCTATGCTTTCCCACGTTTTTCTTCTTTGGTAGCTCTCTCTTTTTCTCTAGAGTCTTCCCCCATGCCGAGTGCTTGCCACTAGGAACCCATTTCAGTGTCACGTGTCCATAATGGACCTTATTGCCTCTTTTCTCCTTTTGGCCTTAACATTGTATTCCATATCATTGCCTAGGCCTAAGATAGTCTCTAGACCCTGACCCTCTAAACTCCCATTGATTGCAAGTAGTTTTGAGCCCTCCTGGTCTCTCGCCTAGGCCATGACTTATGTAATTATGGTGGCTGACATAACATTCCCTTCCCCTTAAGAATGGTTTATGTCCTCGAAAACAACATTGGGAAACCTCCGGAGATTAATTACCCTTTCCCATGTTGAACTCTCTTGAGGTCTATCTTTCCACTTAACTAGACATTCTTGCCATATTGTGTGTCGCATTATTTTTCTTGTATATCCAAAAGTCTTTCTGGTTCATGTGTGAAAGTAGCAGGTTCAATGAGTTCAACTAGGACTTCATTTACAATGAGATTATCATCGTCTCCTAACTTTCTTTTTAGCCTACTCACATGAAAAAGTGGATGCACTCTACATCCCTCTGGTACGGCTAATTTGTAAGCAAGCTCTCCAATTCTCTTATGTATTGTGAATGGTCCACAATACCTAGGAGACAACTTTGGACATCTACATGTCTTTAGGGATTCCAAAGATTCAGGTACCCTGAGATAGTCTTTCTCATTTTTTGCGAACTCCAACCTTCTACGTGAGAAAACATGTGTGCCTCAGGATCTATGGAGCACTCTAAGGTGGATGGAACCTCTGTGGAAACATGATGAAGAGAGTGCTCATGACATGTACCTCAAGTCAATTAGGTTCCAAGATAAATTAGCTTAGACTCATAAATAGAATCTTGAGTGAATGTGCATTTCTCTATTCAACAATACATGATAGGCCTCTTATATAGAGAGTGCCCTTAGAATAGTCAACGATGTGGGATCCTCTCATCCACATCTCTCCTTGTGGATATCCTTGATCCACATCTCCACATCATGTAGTCCACATCCTAGGGTGGCTACTTTAATACATTCCTATACCATACCTTAGCCTCTAATATGTGCTCATGGCACCATATCTCAACTACTCCCCTTGGTGCCATGATCCTTTGGCTACCGCAAGGTGGTCAGATGTGAGTTTACATTTCATCACCTCCCCTTAATGCATACCTTGCTACATAAGATGGTCAAGTGTGGCTTTTACATGTCAATACCTCCCCTGGGTACTTTCATAGCTACTCTCAAGTGGTCAGGTTTGATTTACAAACGTATGGGTTGAAGGTGGCAAGGATGTTGCTTCTCAATACTTGATGTCAATGGCATTCTCTTCTTTGCTTGATGTAACATGATGCATGATGCTTTGTTCTACCATGTTCCTTAATGCTTTATGTGTGGATGCCATGTTCTGTGCTATGGTCATCTCATGCATTTGTGCTCTGGCATGTTTTTTGCATTCATGCGTTGCCTTAGCATTTGTTGCAAAGGTCTTAGCAATTGATTTCTTTCAATATTGGCAGTGTAATTGCTAGCAAAGATTCTGACTTGAAAGGCACGTAAACCTCAAAAAGGCAATTACTTTTCCTTTTTAGAGCGTGTCCAAATTCTTCCTGGATTGGAAGTTACGGCTTGTTTGAAGTTTTGATCAAAAAGGGGCCATTGATGATGTGGCATAGGGGTTCATATGTTGCTTGCAAGACTATGCTTGGCAAGGGGTTGCTATGCTGAGGTGGCACTATGCCACATGGCAATCTTTTGACCCAACTAGGTTAACCCAAGGTTACATAAACTTTACCATGGTCCAACTGAACCTAACCATAAACTTAACCAAGGTTTAACTTAACCACACCCACACCCATCCTTATTTGCCACATGTCCTATCAAGGGACTGCTTTGTGGCCTAAGGTTCAACCTTAGAGCTGTCTGGCTATGGTGACAAGGAAGAGTCGACCGGCACACTCATTGATGGAGATATTCTGTCAGTGGAGTAGCAGAAGGTCGTGCAGAAGGTCGTAGCTTGCTGGTTGTTAAAGGCAAAGGCGAGGCATAGTGGATGGTGAGTCTTGTGAGCTGGCTCATTGTAGGAGTGCCGTTGTAAGGTCTTTTGTGAGGCTGTAATTGTTTGATGTGTGTGCGTGGTTGTTGGGATGCTACTTCCCGGAGCCCTGGTTATTGGATCCAGAGGTGGCACTCACAGTTCTTTTCACCATCCCTGCCCTACTCGTTGATTGGCGTAGAGAAGAAGGGACTGAGGTAATTCATTGGCTGTGTGCTCGTTTCACGCTAGAGTTTGAAGGCTGTCACTACAGCCAGTAGCTAGCATTGTTGCCTTTGTGTTTGAGATCTAATAGGAGTCCCTAGGCTACTGCTCATCCGCTCAGAGCTTAAGGCTACGTTGCTTTTGTTCTCATGAGTCCCAATTCTTATAGGTACTCAAGCAGGGTCTGATTGAAGAGATCTAGTAGCTAGCTAGGAATGGAATGGAAATGTGGAAAGCATAATGAAAAGCAAAATGGAAAGGAATATGAAAGAACAAGTGCTAGACAATGATAACCAAAATACTCACATGTAGATAGCTTGATGTTGACTGATATCAAAGGACTCAAGACAAGTACAACACTATATAGTGTGACACTAGACTCTAGAAAGCCATAGTGTATATGGGATAACTCCCAATATGACACGTGGCATGTCTAGGACTCACTAGATTATAAAGCACCCCCTAGACACCTAGTACACTCATTTTTTACTCACTTTGGCTTCATTTTCCAACACCCCCCCATGAAGGCAAGGTGAGAGACTGCTAGAATGGAACCAAGAACAAAACATGACAATGGCGTTCATCAGAACTGTGCATGCCGGGTCTAGAACTAGACATGGTTCCCACACACAATCTCAGAGGCAAGCGAGCATGGCTCAGAGGCTAGTGAGCACAACATAGAAATCTCATCTAGCATAGCTTAGAGGCTCATCATGCATGGATGCATGACCAACTCAGAGGTCTAGGAGACCAATGCACCAACATCTTGGAACTCTCAAGCCAGGCCTGAGAACAAATAGACCTATCAAAGCCAATACATATGGCTCCCACAGTACCTCCCCCCTTGGCTTCATAACAGGACATGTTAGGAAGCCACTCACTAAAAAAAATAGGGAAACCAATACATCTTTTTAGGAGGACTATCCAAGGCAGAGGACCTTTAGACTCAATGAAAACCAAACACTCAATGCATGTCATTTTAGGGGGACTACCCAGGGTAGAGGACCCCAAAATACATCAAGCATGTAGTAATAAATAAAAATATCTCTTTGTGCAAGAGATGTCCTCCAAGTAGCCAATACACGTGTGCACATCCCTGCGAGTCGATGATGATGTCAATGAAGCGCTAGGTAGGAATGCCCCAAAATATGTGTTGGTGAAGTTCATGGGTAGCTACATGGAGCAATTACATGATGACTCTCAAAATGCAGAAAGGAGAGCCACCAATGTCGAAGTAGAAGCCTTAGGCACCATGACCAATCGAAAAGTCAATCAATGCAAAGTACCTCAAGCACCGATCAAATAAGCAATGTTGAAGAAGTCACTTGTTGATGTAGAGTGATCTACATCAAGCTCGATGTAATATACTAATCAGAGAGATCACTGTAGTGGAGCGTGTTAGAGTAGTATCGGAGAACTCACAGTTAGCTCGAGAAGTCTTCACCAAAGTTAGGAGTAGTCACGTGAAGGAGTCATCGCAATGTAATATCAAGAGCTCACATCAAGTGATGGGCAGAGAAGATAGAGGTAGCATGGACAGCAGCTCCAAGAGAATGCGAGCAGGAACTTGCAGGCAGCAGCTCCAAGAGAATGTCAGGCAGAAGGAGCAAATGGTGGGCTGACGATGAAGAAGATGGACAGCTCCACATTGAGCTGGTTGCATCATGCTTGGAATATCAAATCATTGAGCTCCAGAACAAATTCGTGTGCAAAAACAAATTTCGTCACTTCTTGCAAGGGATGTAACTTTTCACAAAAAACTCGAATTGCAATGATGTAAAAACAAAATTTGTAGTACTCAAGGTCCTCTACAACTTTTTTGAAGACAGAAAGCTATGATTCTGCTTCTAGCTCTAGATAGAAACGTTGCATCGTCTGCAAGTCACAGAAAGATGTAGCTGAAGGAAGGAGAAGAGAGGCAATAGATCATGGCATGGAGAAGAGAGCTCAAGGAGAGAAGAGGGCAGACTTCCAAGGAGGAGGAGTTAGAGTAGCTTCATTGGCCTCCCTCACCTCAACCTCTTGGAAGGGAAAGGGAAAGAGAGAGCAGGGCTAGGAACATGGCTCTAATACCATATGAAGAGATCTATAGCTAGCTCGGAATGGAATGGAAATGTGGAAAGCATAATGAAAAGCAAAATGGAAAGGAAAATGAAAGAATAAGTGCTAGAGGCAATGATAACCAAAATACTCACATGTAGATAGCTTGATTTTGACTGATATCAAAAGACTCAAGACAAGTATAACACTATATAGTGTGACACTAGACTCTAGAAAGCCATAGTGTATATGGGATAACTCCCAATATGACACGTGGCATGTCTAGGACTCATCAGTAGACTACAAAACACCCCCTAGACTCCTAGTACGCTCATTTTTTACTCACTTTGGCTTCATATTCCAACAATGATGAGCCAAATTATCGAGTAAAATCTATTGCTTCCCATTGATATAAACGATAGGTTCATCTTTCACCATTGCATCTGAATTGCCTAGAGAACCCATGAGTGCTTCAGCAACCTTAACCTTCATAGTGAACATACAAACTTGAAGCAGGAGCACGACGAGCTTGATTCTAGAGGGTCACTTGCTTGTTGTGCATGGTCACTATTTGGAGCTATTTAGTTGTGCTGGACTGAGTCGATGCCTACAATAGTGGGTAGTTGATATGGTATGGCTATGGCAGCTCAAGCAAGAAGGAGATTGAGGATGAAGCCTAGCGAGATGACCTTTGCAGCATTCTTCAATAGGACTTATAAGCAAGCAATGGAGATGGACTAACAATGAGAGAGCGGACTAGAAATGAAGCCAAGAAGACGTTGGGAGCTTTGTTTGAAGCTATAGTAGTCGCTATAGAAGACTAGAGTGTGAAGTGTTGTGTTGTAGAGCTTGTCTTTGTCTTGCTTTGCCTCTGTGTGTGTAAAGAGGCTATCTCTCGAAAATAGAATAGAATTCAACAGCTCTCAAGCTCTTTCAATGAGTGGAACTTCCCCAAAACTAAATGAAATTCTTTCCAATTTTTATTCTTTTCAAATGTAGTAGAAATAAAATCACCAATAAAAGAAACTTCACAGAGGTATAGCTCGCATTGTTTTTGTTGTTGTAGAAGTCGTTCCAATTCCATCGAACAAATTGTTAGATATCAATGCTCCACTCTCGTGTAACTACACGGGAACCAGCTAACTCTACTTGTAAGCCCCCCATATGAGGAGAAGCCATTTGAGTATCTCGATTATCTGGTATGTCCTGGTTTGGACACTAGATGGGGGCCATGTGTAGCCTGATGATTGGACAGCTTTAGATAGAGTTGGCACACTACCAACTAGGCTACATGCAAGTGTGGGAAGGCATCCCATGATTGACCGCACTGAGGGTAGATGGTGCATTTCTCGGGGCAACCCACTCTTGGGTTGCGGGGCTTGTTTGGAGCCCCAAATGATCTCGAATGTGCTGAACGGAGACCGTAGGTTAGTTGCTCTATTCCGCGCCACGGTTCTAATGTGTGGTCGGTGGCCTATTTCGAGACCGACCTCCAATCGGCCATTTTGGGCCGACTGGGTCGGTCTCCCAATTGGGTCTAACCGACTACGACTGGTGGCTATATAAGAGCAAGCCCGTGAATCCCATTATCATCACTGGCTACAACAACCTTGATTCCTTAGCATCTAGCCTCCGTCCTCTACTGTTTCCAGCATGCCATCAAAGCTTCTTACACGGGAGCGCACGGCTAGGAGGCAGTGCCATCTATTGTATCAATTTTATAGTAATCAAATTTTTGATCCTCCATACTATCAGCTTTTCTCTCTTGCATACGAGATCTTGTTATCTCTTGAGCATAGACGTTGTATTGTTTTCTTACACAAATAAGGGGAGAGTTGGGCACATCATGTTCTCCCTAGATCTAAAATACTCTACCATCTTTTTCAAATAAAATGGAGTTATTTAAATAGCACCGCTATAAGCTATGCCCAAGACTATACAACCATTCTTGACCAAGAAGAACATATGTTCAATCAAGATGCATAAATCAAAAATCCAAGCCATCCTGATAACCTTGGATATCCACCTCTACACTATGAATCATACTGGACTAAAGTGTTCTTACCCATGCTACACTTGTCCCAAGCCTCCCAAGCTCTTTCTAACTTATTTTCACGTGAAAACTCTTTTAAGAAGGCTTGTTCAAATTCATTCCAATACCTAGGAAATTTATCATTTTCTCTTTGGCTAATCCACACTTTTAAAGGCCTTACTTCCAAGGGAAAGACTCGCTTCCATGACATGATTTTCTAGAGGGGTAATCCTAAGTCAATAAAAGTCTTGCCATTTTCACAAGAATCTATTTATTGTGTCCTTGTTGTGTTCATTCTCTTCCTCATTGAAAATTGGTGGTTTCAAGTCCTTAAGAATGTTAGAGGTTTCTTTAAGTTGAGAGGTGGACCTCTCAACTTGACTAGGAGGAGTCGGTGATCGTGCCATAGGCATTACTGGATTGATTATCAGATAACTTAGATATAGCTTCAGTTAGATCTTTTAGTGTATCATTAATTGTCCCTAACTGCTTTTCTATATTTTGTGTTTGAGTTTCTAGTTTGATGAATTTTGAATACAGAACTCCATAATCATGTTATCAACATCCTCCATTTCCATACTATCCTCTTGAATTTTGTTATGCGCTTCCTCATGTGTTTCCTCTTCAACTATCGCTTTTTCTTTTCTAGCCCTTTCCCCTCTCTCCCTAAACGTCTCCTCTCTTTCTAGACTCATCTCATTTTGAAAGTGAGAATTTTCTAGAATATATAAAGTAAAAAGCTTTATCGAGAGAAAACTATGATGGCCACTTCCATGGTATTTGTTCAATGGTTTTGAATTATCTTCGAAGTCAACATGATTTTCTTTGATTCTTGTTCTCACCTTTTGATCCCACTCTTTTGCTTCCCTCAATCTCGAACTCCGATCCTCTTCTTTTAATTATGGCGAGGCTAAAGAGCTTGGAATAACTTGGAGAGAAAGAAGAGGTGAAAAGGATCTTAGGACCTTTTAAAAAGTGGAAAAGGGGGCTTTAAAAAGATCATGTGGCTTTTTAAAGGTTCTTGAACCTTTGGATGACATGGTAGCCTCGCTTCTTCTTTCTATGTATTCATGATTCTAAGTTGACGCTGACTTATTTGATCCCTTCTCTTGCTGAGTATCTTACTACTCTCTTAGAATCTCTCTGCAAGTTTGCTGCCACACTCACAATTTCAAATCCTCTATGGAGACTATGTGCAAAGCAACCATGTCGTTTGCTAACAATCGGTGAATGTAGAAGTAATTTGGATTTCTCTCAGGCCTCTCTGCAAGTTTGCTGCCACACTCACAATCTCAAATCCGCAATGGAGGCTATGTGCAAAGCAACCGTGTCGTGTGCTGACAATCAATGAATGCATAATTAATTCGGATTTCTATCCCGAATCTGGCATGTCTAGTAATTTTTTTGTATAGTGAATTAAAGGATTATGAAGGTGAAAAAACTATTTTGTGGTCTTTCGTGAAGAGAAAATTTTTATAGGTAAATAGCCTAACCAGATAGGCATCAATCTCAGATGTGTGCTAGGAAGGAAGTGAACAGCATTGATGCAAGAGGGAATGACGCAATCTTTAGGAGGTGTGACAACAATCAAGAAAAGGTAGCGCCATTCAACTACAAATAGAGGCAAAATAAAAGAAGAAGAAAGTGTGCTAGATTCATAAGCGTATGAGCAGTCCCATTATCTGGCCAAATCTACTACTACAATCCTCCTTAAGGGATAGATATAGTTGCTAGATAAAAGTATGTAAACACATGAAAACTCCTAGGAAAAGAAGACCAACAACTGGAGAAACTCATAGTTGCAAGAAGTATATTGCTCGCAATCCCCACCGCCACCATAAAGGAGATTCAACCATCCCAAAAATCCTTCTAAAGAAGAACAACTTTAGAAAAAGGTGACGGGAAACAAGAGAAAAAGAACACAGAGTGATCCTCAAAGCAACAGGCTCTGATACCAATGTTGCATTCATCACAAAGAGGGCTTTTTTGCAAATTTTTCAACCCAGCATCAAGACTCCCTTCGAGCTTGTACCTCTTGTGCTTTTTCGCCTTTTTGTTCCTTGGTAGCTCTCTCTCTCTCTCTCTCTGGACTCTTCCCCCATGCCGAGTGCTTATGACTTGGAACCCATTTGAGTGCCACTTGTCCATAATAGTATCTCTTTGCCCCTTTAGGCCTTCACATTGCACTCCCTATTGTTGCCTAGGCTTAGGATAGTAGTCCCTAGACCCCCACCCTCTCAGCTCCCAGTGATTGCAAGCACTGTTGAGCCCTCTTGGTTTCCCACCTAAGCCATGACTCATGTAATTATGGCTGATATAACAAATATAAAATTAGTTTGTCATACTAAACACACCTATTGCACTCAAGTTGCCTAAAAGAATGGATATTGTCACCTTCATCAACCATGAATTGCTACTTCAAGTTGTTAGTCCTCTCCTTATTGTCTCATTAAAAACTTCCTTGCCAAATCAAACGTGACATTCCTTGTATCATGTTTGCCCAATCCTTATCACAAGCCATTATCAAAAGTAAAGAGCAGGTACTAGCATAAATGTTTTTAAACAAAGATATGGTATTAAGATTATGAAATCGAGTCTTGCACCTGATCCCGCACATCTTAGCTACTCACATTGTACCCTAAGATCTTGCATTCTAAGGCATTGTTTAGCTCTATGATGCAGAAGTGGTCTTATTTTCCAAATTCACCTTGAATTCCCTTTCCTTTACTATTTCGTTGGTCACCATCACAAACCACTTCTTTCCATTCAAGGGATCAACTATCCCCAAATAATCATCTTGGTGGGAATTTCTTTCTGACTTCGATATCTGGAAAATCCAAGCTCCTCTTTCTCTTACCTTTTTCAAACATTTCTCTTTCTCTCTCAGCTTTAAAATGTTAGTATCACCTAACTCAAATACAACAATTCACATGTTTGTGGCATTGGAGTCTCCATTGAGAGGGTGGAGGACGATACAACTACACTTTAATTAGATAGCCGGACGTAAGCGATGTTTATGGGCTAACGCGACTCCTTTTTAGACTAAGCCCCACAATGCTTGGGTGAGGAGAGATTTTTCCCGTCTCCAATGGGCATTGCAGGTGCTCAGTTATGGCATCGAGATAATTTTTTACGGCAGGTAGCCTAGGGAGATGTTTGGGTTTTCTCACAACCCCTTGAGCCACGTGTCATGAATCTAAGCCCTTAATCTGGTTTCATCTTATGCCCTTGATTTCGTTTGATGTAAAAGCTAAGCTTTTGACTAAAGCACTAAAAGCATATAGGTGCTTTTCACAATAAAAAGACTATATACATGTTTCAAACCTATTCGATTTGAAGACATGGTCTACTTGATTTGCAAGTTTGGGCTTATTGGCATGTGAAGCTTTGAAGAGACTCACGATGACCTTATGCTCTACTCTCACAAGCCTAAAAGCTCGACTTACTACGATGATCAAACACCCATTTTCCCGAGGTTGGAGAGGCACGTAACGTTAGCTAAGTTGAGAGGGAGAATGGTACGTGCTCTACTTCGGACGTCCTCTCATGATAGTTGTCTTTTTGTGCTGTCCAGAGTCTATTGAACGCTCTGAGAATGTTGGAATCTCATCCCGCTCAAGGACACACACAAATCCTCTCAGGGTCACATTGGCAACTTTTTCAGATATTGTCTCTCGGTGTTTGACTACGATTACGACTATTGACATTCAAGTCATATGCCAGTTTCTTATCCATTCGCGAGACTTATCCCCGATGCTAATATTCTCAGCGTTATCTTGACACCTAGGGAAGGGCCTATTCTCTCGGATTATAACTCTTTGGGAAAGGAAATGCACCGTCTCCCTGCCCACACTGTGTGTGGTTATAATAATTGTATATTATATATTATAATATAAATATTTTCAATTACTGGTCCATTCAAAATTTATTGTTTTCAATCTGAATTCTTAAAAGATTCCTCTCGTTTAATGCAAGGAAATCCAAGATGGATGCAAGATTGAAGGATGACTACACCTTTATTCATATGGTTGTAGTCCATGTGACAATATTGTAAAAAAGAGGATCAGTTATTGTATCGCCTTATTCATGTTTTTGTTGGACTTCAACTTCCAAATATGGACATCACAAAATCAATAATAAATCACCACCCCTGATATTTGCAGTTGGATCGGGTCTTAATGGACCCTCTGTCGCGCCTCATGTCCACTATCTTACTCATTCTCTTTTCTCCTTAAACAATTGATAAAATAGTTGGATTCAGCTTCAATTTTGAGTTAGTATTTACTTGCTCCACGATGGAAAGACTACCTGCCGCAAATCTATTTCTCAGGGTAAGCCCTGCAAAGCCTAGGTGGAGAGAGATGTTATCAGCTCAAACAGGTGCTCGGGTTTGGCATCGAGATATCCGGTGCCAGAGGCGGAGACATGTCGTGGGAATGGGCTCTAAATGGCCGCCCTTTATAGTATGTGTGGGAGTGCAAACAAAGCAAAGAGAGAGAGAGAGAGAGAGAGAGAGAGAGACTCTTGCCAAGCTATGGCTTCTTCAAGCACCCCCTTTCTGTTGGCCCTTCTCTTCTGCTTCTGCCCCCTTCCTTCACATTCTGATGTGCCTCGCATCGATTCCACCTTTTCTGAACTCAAACCAGACGGAGAATTCCTTCTTTTGGTAGAAGAAGAACCAATCTTTGTTGCAGAAGCATCATATGATTCCCAGGAGGATTTCTTGCTCCTCGATCAATCGCATGAAAACGCCCAAAGCTCCATCATTTCAGTTCTTGACGATAACAACCTTCCCGTCGGTCTCCTGCCTGCCTCTGTGCAGAATTTCTCTGTATCCGATGATGGGCAGTTTGAGGTCCGCCTTGATAGCGCCTGCTACGCTAAGTTCGATTACGAGGTTTACTACTCGCAAACTATCACAGGGAAGGTAGCCTATGGCAACATCTCCGAGCTCTCTGGTATCCAAGCGAAAGAGCTCTTTTTTTGGGTTCCTGTCACTGGCATCCGGGTCGACATCCCAAGCAGCGGCTATATTTACTTCGAAGTCGGACCGATCTCCAAGAAACTGGCTCTGTCTCAATTTGAGGCGATCCCAGATTGCAAGAACAGTGCTATGGATTCTAGGTTCTCTCTCTCTCTCTCTCTCTACAAGATTGAATGGCCTGCATGTTAAAGGGTAATTAGATAGGTTCCTTTCTTGGGCATGGGGAAGCTCTCCTTGTTGTCCACATTCTCCCTTGGTGGCAAGTGTGTATCTAATTTCTTTGTTTTCTTGTAAATTTCTCCAATCGCACTTGTTGCATGAACTGGTCAACAACGGAGCTTTGTCAGTCTATCTTTATCCGATTACATTTTAGTGACTTCTCTGATATTTGCAAATTTGCAGGTCCTTTGCTAGAGCCCTCCTCAGATAAACGGTTAGTAGGAGAAATTCTGGAAATTGTTGAGGAAACACTTGCAAAGTCGGTGCGCTGGTTATTTGATTATCTAGTGCTACCAGTTGTCATGCATAAACTCAGCATAAGGCCTACTTATAAAGGTGATCCGAACATATATCTTGGCGCTGTCTTTACCATATTGGCCTACTTATAAACGCCATCTGCACGTACTTTTTGGAGCTGAGAACGTGACAATGTCGTCATAGCATGAATATCCACAATATGTTTTTTTGTTTGAAGATGTGCTAGTCGTGAGGTCAAGGCCATATCTGTTCTGTCAGTTTTATGGTGGTCTGTATGATATAAAGATGGTCTTTTCATGCAATATATACACTTGTTATTATGACAATATAGCATGTCTTGTCTTCTGCCGAAATTTGCAAGAAAAACGTTTAAAACCCAAGCCCACAGATGTCTTTCACTGCTTTGAAGTCTCAGAGAAGGTAGTGACTGATTTAGGCAAGTTAATGCTCTGTGATGGATTCTTTTTGTGGAATTTCTTTTCGTGGGTGTTGAGCACAGATATTGATGCTACATATCTCACACCACAGCTTGGAAAACAAAGGCATGTTGATGGCGAGTGGGATGCATGTTTTTTATGGATTTTCTCTGCCTTGGATAACTAATTGCATGTGATTTGAGCGAGTCACCACACTATCATACCCATTTGGAGAGCAAAGAGCTCTTGCTTGAGCATCACTTTTGAGTTCCCGACTTTCAAGCCAAAGAGTCTCCAACATACTCCACTTCTGCGCAAGTGTCTTCGAAATGTCAATTTGATGAAAAAATCCAAGTGGTCGACCTAAAAGTCCCATAGCTTTTTCATTCTTGGTGTTAGATTAGAAAAAGATAATGTAAGCATTCACAGTAAAGTGCCCTTGTGAGCTTCAAAGCTTTATTGTCTCAGGATACAGCTTGTGAACTTTAGTATAACTTGTGAACTTCCTTGGGGGATTTTCTCCCCCTTCATGGCATAGCAAAACATGTACATTAGAAGAGCATAATGTATGCAAAGCGCTCTTATGAACTTCAAAGCTTTATTGCTCTTGTGAATTTTAGTACTAGGCAAACTAGATTGCTCTATTTTCTTTGATTTCAGTACTATCCGTAGGTTGTCTCCCCTCGTGTGTGCATGTGGTGCAGGTAGGGGGTTTTGTGATTGGGTGGGTGTGTTGGGGTGGGTGAGGGGAGGGGTAGTTAGTTGTGTGTATTTATATTTATTTCCACGGATGTGCACGCAAATGTATGTCTTTCCTTCCTACAACAAAGGAGTATCAATGGAAAAGAACTTTTGTAATGTGTTTGAGAAGAACAATAACTAAACCAAAGCAAGTCAACGAGAGAAGGTGATTGTGGGCAAATTGTGTCAATTTAATTCTAAGCCTAATGTGGGGTATGTGTTGATTGTTTGTCTAGCTAATGTTGGATATGATTATACGAAGATTTGGGCTTTTGCAATGCAAGGTCCAAAGGGCACCCTAATCTTGAAACTGGGCATTAGCTTGTTGACTGGCAACTTATTGGTTTCAAGTGAAATGTAGATGTTCACGTGTGCCTTGCATCTTTTGAGGGGACGAAGAGGCTTAATGAGAAGGAAAGCTTGTGGTTGGCAAGTAAGGTTTGGATTAGTGGTGAAGATGTTACATGCCTTCGCAACTGTAGGCAAACAAGATGAAAGCGGAATATGCGAGAGCCTCGGTAGGTCTCTTGAAGTACAATACCAAAAGTCATCATGATCACTAATTAGCCAATCCTAAGCGCAGCGGTGTTGTCACTAGGACCTCTAGGATACACAATCAGTACTAACTGTATTGATTACTATTAGTACTAGCTATATTGACTATCCCACTTAGGCATTACTAATTGCCATCTTCCCTAATTTCCTAACCAAATCCCTCTTGTTACAACATACTATTTGTTAGAATCTCACTGTGCCCACCTGTGAGCCCCCGATTTGAGGGGACAAGGGGCAGTGAGAGGTAGGAGGGCTGGGGAGAGACCCAAGCCAAACCGACGAAAAGGCATTAGTGGCCAAAGACAAGCCTGAAAAAGGCAAGTCAAAGGAATTCAAGAAGTCAGAGGACACAGACTGAAAGAAGAAAATGAAGTGCTTTTACTGTGAAAAGCTTGGCCACTCCGCCAAAGAATGCCGAAAGAAGAAGGCAGATCAAAAGCGGAAGAAAGAAGCCAGGATCAAAGAAGAGCCTAAGAATGATTCTGCCAATGTGACGACAGGACAATTGTTTTTAATCAGTGAACATTGTTCAGCATATGCAGTCAGTGAAGGAAGAGAGGGTTGGTATGTTGACAGCGGAGCCTCAAAGCATATGTCCAATAGAAAGACTTGGTTCAAAACCATGGAAAGTACACACCCGGATTCCAAAGTTTCTGTCGGGGATAGCCGAACATGTCCTTTGGTAGCATTCCTTTCATTACGACCGCAGGAGAGGAGAAGGATATCTCTGGAGTACTTTATGTACCCAACCTTTGCAAGAACTTATTGTCTGTAAGTCGGATGGACAAGACCAACATGTCAGTTCTCTTTGAGGACGTCAAGCTCACCATGACATCCAAAGCAAATGGATAGATGGTGGCCCAAGGAATCGAAGAAAACGGACTATATCGCCTCAGTGCAATGTTGGTTCATGGAGACAACCTAAAGTACAAACTTTGGCATGAGCACTTCGGTCACGTTAGCTATGGAACCTTGGCTGAAATGTCAAAGTTGAAGATGGTGGATGGACTTCCACCCATTATAGGCAATGATGGTGTCTGTAGGGCTTGTCTAGAAGGCAAGCAGCATAGGGACAAGTTCCCACAAGAGGCCTCGTTTCGGGCTAGCAAACCACTTGAGTTGGTTCATGTCGACATTTGTGGCCCAATGTCTACAGCATCGTGGGCAGGATCCAGGTAGGTACTCACTTCTCTTTATGGATGATTTCAGTAGAATGACCTGGGTGTATTGCTTGGCTAAAAAGTCATAAGCTTTCGAAAAATTCAAGGACTGGAAGGCCAAAGTTGAAAAGGAGACAAGGGAGAATGTCAAGATGTTCCGTACAGACAGGGGGGGAGAATTCACCTCTAATGAGTTCAACACATTTTGTCGCAAGCATGGGATCAAGCAACAACTCACCACCGCACGTACATCTCAGCAAAATGGGGTAGTCGAGAGGAAGCACAGAACCACTACGGAGATAGGGCTTGCTATGTTACGAGGAAGGAACCTTTCTAAAGCCTATTGGAGTGAAGCTATCAATACAGCAATACACATCCTCAACTAGACCAAGACGAAGGCCGTCAAGGATAAGACTCCATATGAGGCATTTTATGGTAAGAAGCCCTCTATCACTCATCTTCGCATTTTGGGTTCTAACGCATGGGTGCATGTGCACAAGGAAGAGAGGACCAAGCTTGATTCCCAGAGTAGAAAATGTATCTTTATTGGGTATAGCAAAGAATCCAAGGCCTATCAACTCTTCAATCCAGTAAAGAAGCAGATTCTTATCAGTCGAGATGTCATCTTCAAGGAAAAGGAATCTGAACCCCAGGAGGACCCTCAAGTTGAGGAGGAGATTGTTCAATCCCCGAACCCACCCTACCCCAGGTTGACCATCCAAGAGGTGAAGAAATCAGAAGCTGATGTTCCACAAGGTACTAAGGAAGAGCAAGATGTTCCAGAAGTAGTTCCAGTTCCTCCTCCCACTGAGAAGCAGAAGTTGCCCCAATGGTACCTAAAAACATCGGAAGACTCTCGGGTCACCGATATACATAAGAGTAGCAGTTCCGGATTGCGTCAGTCCCAACGTCTTAAGCAGACCCCATCTGTGAATTTTGCATTAGTGGCGCAGCTTGAAGAGCCAAGGTCCTTTGAGGAGGCGAAGGACGATCCAGAATGGCAGGATGCCATGCAGGCAAAGATGGATGCTATCCTGAAGAACAATACTTGGGACTTAGTGGCCAGGCCCCCGCGATGAAAAGTCATCGGCACTAAGTGGGTATACAAACTTAAATTCAAACCAGATGGCAGCTTGAATAAGTACAAAGCAAGGTTAGTGGTCAAAGGTTTTGCTCAGACTGAAGGCATGGATTTTGATGAAACTTTTGCTCCCACAGCTCGAATGGTTACTATTCGGACAGTGATTGCACTTGCTACCCAATTCCATTGGCCTATTTTTCAAATGGACGTGAAGTCTGCATTCCTTAATGGAACCCTAGAGGAGGAGGTGTACGTTGAGCAGCCACAAGGCTTTCAAGATCCAAGGGCTGAAACAGGCCCCCAAAGCTTGGTACCAAAGGATAGATGTATTCTTTCACAAGATAGGGCTAAGTCGGAGTCCTTTTGAGGCAAACCTCTGCTTTTTCATTGAGAAGGGGTTGCGATTGGTACTCATCCTCTATGTTGATTATCTTATCTTGACACGTGACCATGTCAAGAAGATTTCCCAGGTCAGGGAGCTACTTATGTTTGAGTTTGAGATGATTGCTGACCTTGGGTTATTACATAACTTCCTTGGGATAGAAGTAAAGCAGGCCAAAGACAGGATCTTCATTTCATAGGAGAAATATTGCAGAGAACTAAAGAAGAGATTCCAGATGGAGGATTGTAGGACAGTAGTAACTCCTATGGAGGTCTGACAAGCTCAAGCTAAGTGTTCATGGCACATCTCAGCTGATCGATACTCCTTTGTACCGACGATTGGTAGGAAGCTTGCTTTACCTTACCAATACTCGACCTGATATTTGTTATGCAGTTGGGCTATTATACCAGCTCTCTGCTTCTCCCAGGAAGAGTCATTAGGATGCAAGTTTACAGGTGCTGAGGTATCTAAAGGGTACTTGCACTTACGGGATCACCTACACCAAAGGCATCGAACTAGGCGGGTTCTGTGATAGTGATTGGGGGGTGATGCTGACACCAAAAGATCAACAACAAGATATTGCTTCTTACTTGCATCTGGTTCCATCTCTTGGTTGAGTAAGAAGCAACCCACAGTGGCCCTTTCATCTATAGAGGCAGAGTACAGAGCTGCATGTACAGCAACTTGTGAGACACTATGGTTGAGGTGGATTCCGGAGGACATTGACATGTGTCAGGAGGACGCAACAGTGCTGATGTGCAACAATCGGAGTTGCATAGCCATTGCCAAGAATCCAGTGTTCCATGCGCGGACCAAGCACATAGAAGATCATTACCACTTTGTTCGAGAGCTCATCATTGATGACGTGATTGAGCTCATGTGCTGCCTGACCGCCGACAACTTGTCCGACCTCTTCACAAAGGCACTCCCTCAAGAACAGATGGAGCACCTCATCAGACGTATGGGGATTGGCCCACAGTTGTGACATTGAGGGGGGGGTGTTAGAATCTCACTGTGCCCACCTGTGAGCCCCCGATTTGAGGGGACAAGGGGTAGTGAGAGGTAGGAGGGTTGGGGAGAGACCCAAGCCGGAATAGGAGGGAGGATAGCATGGCAGATATAGGCGACCAACACATGGGGTGGTCGCAGCCTACAACAACAGGTATGAGGGGGGACTTTAGGCCTCACATGGAGGCATCAGCAGCAGTGCAGATTGGCTGCCCAGGGCACCCTTATATAGGGGTTTGTGGCTGGCCAAGTCAGCCCAACCAGGGCCACCGACTAGGGCCAACCCTAGTCGATTTATGGGGCCCATATAGTCAGCCACCAGATTAGGGTACCGACCCTGCTAGTCGGTCATCTGAAGGGGCCTGGGCAGAGCCTATAAAAGGCCCACTTCTCCATTCAGCCCAGCATCCAGTGCGATACTAAAAGCCTTTCCCCAAGGCTATGTTTAGCACTCAGATCTGGGACAGTTTTGTGAGAGAGTTCATCAGTTTTCTCCAGCACCCTATTGTGATTTGTATTGCTCCCTTGGAGCCATTTTCCACCCACCATCTGGTGGATGAATATACTCTCTCTCTCCATCTATATTTATTTATGAGTGTGTGTGTGTGTTGCATCTGTGATCATCTATCTGAGTTGAGTGTGTAAGAGTTGGAGAGATCTTGGGTGGAGGTTTGAGTGATTCATTCCCTCTTCATTTCTAACATTATTATAGATGTAACATTTCCTCCTAGGTGACGTCACCTTGACCATCATTTCTCCCTCTTTAAGTTATAAGCTTAGCGATGTTTAATTTGTTTATTTCCATTCTTTCCCATCTTGGGCTATTGTGCGCATGCAACCTCACATACTTGACTACTCCCTTGCAAGATAATGTATGTGTATGGCATGGGAAAAGAAGGTCCATCAACCTATGCTCTCTTTCATGCTACTAGGGAAAATGAGTGAACGTGCAAAGGAACAATTACACCATGCAATTCCTAGGAGGAAACTTGGGGCCGATGATGGAGGGTGGTCATTGAGTGAGCTAATGATAGAAAATCTTGAAGAGGTGGCTGATGTCAAGGGTTGGACTTAAAGGAAGCACGATAGCTTCATAGTTCCCTAAGATTTTTTGGTTCAGGCATCCAATGAGCTACATCGAGGTTGCAATCATGATACCCGAACATGGATTCTTGCCAAAGGGGCCTTTTCATGAATAACTGGCGAACAGTGTTAGCTGACATGTTGCAACTCAAGGGTGGCTACTTGGCTTGAAATGAGGAAGGGAGTGAGGGGGTCCTATTCTATGGGGGCTTGGGGTAGGTGGCATTCACCTCAAGATGAGCATTTGGATATAGGTAGGGGGGTTCTTGGGCAACTGGATATGCTTGGGTTACTTAGGCTTGGGGGACTCAACCAGCTTGGACTTAGAGACAGATTTCGAAATGTTGATGTGGTTGATTTGTATCTAAATGCTTCCAAGAATTGCTAGGATCAATGTAATTACTAAATTAAACATCAAAATCTAGAAAAAGTCCACTTGTGGTGTCAGAAACTAGATCTCATGTTGAATTAAACTTTAATTCCATCCCCCGTTAAAATAAAACACGAGTTATTGGGCCCTTGGTGGTGCTTGTAGAACTTTGGTTGGGACAATACAGTGTTATCACAGGACCTTGGCTAGTCTTAGGCCCTACGAACATGTGGCAACATCTTGATCCTCAAAGTTGTCATAGTGTGGCACTTCATAGGATGTTTATCAACGAATGTCTAAATAAAACCTTTAGTTTTGGTCTGATGCATCTTTTCAACCTTATTTATTTATTAGACTTTGCAAAATTATTGTACCTATAATTGAGGATGGTCAAATCTCTCCAATGCTTGAACTCCTACTTGTTGCCTCCCTTGCAATTCATTTGATTATGCCAACTTTCAAATGGGTTGGTAAAGTGTTGGTCTATCTACGTATTTAGGACCACATTTGAATTATAACATAGTATCATGGAGCTGGTTGTCAAGCATAATTATCTTGGATATATTTTTGGCTTTAAATAAATCTTTTTGGGCATATGTTACAAATTATTATCTTTAAAATATAGATCATAACATCCTCGCCATTTAAATTTATTAGATTAAGTGCTAATCCTACTCTTTCATCCTAATCATCTTGCTTTTCTTTGAGTTTTATTATTTGTCTTTCTCTCAATGGTGTAGCTAAAGTTTGATCTCTTGAGGGGCTTGCTCAAGTGATTTCGGATCTTGTTGAGAATTTTGGACTTGTCAGCCCACTCTGCTTACAAAGTTTTGAGCCACACTCGGAGGGAATTGATTCTTGCATGAGGTGTTGACACCTAATGCTGATGGTCAAGCCACTAGAAATTACCTTAACTCCATCACTTGTCTTGGGATTTGCAGTGTCAGCACTACTTTGCTACTTTTGCTTTAAGTTGTTGCTATCGGTTGTCGCAAGCCAAGTGTTTCTCTTGGAGAAGCTCACAATCTGAGGGAAGATAGTTGAGATCCTTGATGAACTCAATGACCTTAAGCTCTAGCTTGGTTCCCTGCGTTTGGCTTGGACACGGTTGAACCATACCACTTGGGGCAAATCTAGTGATGTGCAATGTGATGCAAAATGCCGACTACTTTGGAGGCCTTTGTATCAAGCCTACCCAAGCTTCGTGCATATGGGCTATGAGTTGTACCCATCTTGGACAAGGAGAGTACTATGGGTAGATCCTCAAGCGGTTCTCCAAGTTGCATGTCCATGATTGTCTTGATTTCTTTAGGTGGTACTGACTCAATAGGTGGATTTTTATGCCTGTGGTGGTGGTGCCATCTTGGGAAGTGGAACTAGGGCATTGTTTGGCTACTCTATTGGTGGGAGAAATGGTGGCCAAGTTGTTTCCATGCTAGCACCATAAGAACTAGATGTGAGCCTCACTTTTCCATGCCAAGTTGTTTCCATGCTAGCACCAAAAGAACTAGATGGGAGCCTCAATTTTCTAAACTCAAGTTAGAGTTGTGGCATTCTTTAGGTGCTGCTCAGGCCAAGAATTAAGCTTAAGCACTACAATTGAGTTTTGGTTTTCTCATCAGCCAAGTTTGACAATTTCTCATAGCTGATGAGAGGAGGCCTAGAACCAGAAGGTTTCTTAAATGATGAGGGAGGTGTAGTGTGATGCCAAAAATTAATATTTCTTATTTGGCATTAGTATTGTTTTTCTCTATGTTTGATAAGAGTCTGAGTGCCAAGTGATAGCCTAGCACCTCTCACTTATTTCTATTTTCTAAGATATTGTATGGGATTGAGAGGATGAGTGGAATGGATCATTGTAAATACCATGTGTATGAATGATAAATACCTTGGTATGGGGTGAGAGTTATTTGTGTATGGGATATTATGGGGTTTTAAGAAAATAGGAAGAGTGGGTCATATAAAGAGGTGGGCTCATGTCCATGTGTTCCAATAATATAAGAGAGGCCACATGCCAAGTGTGTGAAAGTCATGTGGAGGAGTGTGGAGTCAAGAGGAATCCTTCTAGAATTCCTATGTGGAATAAGGAGGATGTGGACATATGGAAAAGAGAGGGTCCTTATGGGCTCCATGTGGGGAGACTCTTGACTTTCTTAATATTTTAAGAGTCTTGAGCATCTTTTGATGGGATACATGGCAAGAGGAACCAAAAAGGACATGGATGGTGACATACGGGCTTATGTGATTGATGGGGAAAAGAATCTAGAGGCAGCAATTGTAAATGGGTGAAGGAGGGTGACAAAATCTCTATAAAAGGAGCCCTCCTCTCCCTTATTCATCATCTCTTCCACCATTAGGCCTCATGTTGCTGTAGCTCTAGTCTCCTCAGGCCTCTTCCATGAGCCTTCTCTCTCTCTTGCAGATATTCTCTTATGTAGACTCTTAAGTCCATCTCTCTCTAGTTCATTCTCTCTCTATGAGTAGTCTTGGAGCTTCCGCTCCGTCTTGTACGTATGAAACCTCTTCTTGTCCCTTGTGTTTGTAGTATTTTGAGTTGCATTGGAGTGGACTCCCACTCTATTGGTAATGAAGATCACTTCAGGTTCTCTCTCTTGAGTGTCTCTTCCCTTTTTCCATTGTTTTCTCTTCCAAAGTGCTCAAAAGTGTTGTTTATTCAGCTGCTCATTGTGCATACATGGTTTATCTATTTCCCAAGCCACAAAGGGAGCTCTTCCTTCCCTCCTAGGCAACCTCTATGGGACTTGGATCATTGATGAAGTCTAATCATGGAGAGTGTTTTGAGCTAATTGTAAAGGTATCTATGAAGGAGGTGCAATGTTTCCTCGAAACCTACCCATCCAACCCAATCAACCCCTTCAAACTCCTCGATATATATCAGTTCATGTCATGTTGAGCTGCAAGATCTTCTTTCAACAACGTATCACTCTTCTCTTTGGCATAGACCGGCTTGCTAAGATTATGGCCTCTGCTGATCCTTTCCTTCTCCTATGCTTGAGTACAACATCATTTGGGATGTTACCATCTTCATTCTCATCTAAGTGAGGATAGTATGGTGTGGTCTCTTGGTATAAAAGCTTCTTTTTAATGTCCCTTTCCCAGTGATAGATATCTATATCACTCAGTTTGAAAGCAGTAGGAAGTGAAGAGGTGCGTGAAGTTTATTACCCCCAACTTCATGTCATAGTAGTAGCAAAGGGCCAGTGAATCACTTGCTCAACTAGCTTTTATTATAGCACACAAAAGGTGTGTGCCAATCTTACAATGGGTTTGATGATTGGCTTGAACCCTTCAACTACTACAAAAATTTTAATAGAGGATGGACACCCAGAGTATGCTTTTGTCTATGAAGTCCATTGGGGTGTTCCCATTACTCTTCTTGAGCCCAATGTATTCCAAGAGTAAGACCCACCATGCCTTCAAGAGTCCTATTAATCAAGTAGCCTTGGTGTACTAAGAAGCTACTTAGATAATAAGGCTAATCACATTGCATGGTGTTGGGGGTGGGGTGTTTGAGAGAAGATGTTGGCAATTGTAACACTATTGTGCAAAATTATGAACCTGCATATGAAGGATCCTTAGGTGATGGAACAGAGCTAGTGGTATTGTGTGTGATCTGCTATTGGTGCAAAAACAGTTTGTGCAGCTATAGATCCCGTTGCTGGTGCTATGACAACAGATGGAGTAGAGCTACTTGTGGCTGGATCGGCCAATGGTCTAGGTGTAGACCTATCGACATACTCCCATTTGTCCTAAAGTACAAGAATGGTCTCCATTCGGTATTTCCATGTACCGTAATTGGAGTTGTCTAACTTAGCAGATGCCTCTAGATTGAGGTTGCTAGTCGTAGACATGGTGCAAGAAATATACTCAAAAGTGTCGTGAAAATCTCTGTATGAACCAACTGCAAATACACTAACTGTACCAAGTGAAATCTCTCAACCATCGATGAAGATAGAACTGCAATATATAAAATCTGATCTGTATTACAAGCTGGTAGCAATGATGCCGAAAATAGCCAAGAGGCTTTACAAGGCTGAAATGATGTGCACGATGCCATGAGATAGTAGGCTTTAATATGGTGGCATGTGTGTGTGAAATCAAGTGCTATCTGCCCACTAAAACAATCTGCAATGCCTCTGTACTCTCTGAAGTCGGCTCACTAAATTGATGAACATAAGGTTTCAGGTAATGTAATGATGTGAAACCATATGTGAGCATATGGACTGACTCCGAGTAGGTACTAGTTGAGAATTTCGGGCATGGCTTAGATTGGCAACTTGGGGAAATTCAAAGCGTCCCCTCTATGGCGATCTAGTCTACTCTGATCTAGATCTATACCAATTGTCAATCGATGAAAGAACAACAAATAATTCCTTTTCTTTTGTTCTTTTTAAGTGCTAGGTCAGATGCATCGATGTAGAGGCAAATGTGCGTGAAGAAAGTGGTTTTGTCCGGCAAGGCTCAAATGTGAGTGTAACTTGTGCCAAAATGTGCACGTGATGTGACAAGCACGTAGAGCACAAAAAATCGTGTGACTTTCCTTTTTGGAGCGGATCAAGAGATACGACTTGATCTAGCTGGAGGGGCAAAAGGAGTGCAAATGGTGCTAAATGATAACGTGTCACTATGGGTCACATACAGTGATGATGTGGCACTATGCCTAGCAAGAGGTGTGCCAGTGGAACCTTGTGCTAAGGTGGCAGGAGTGGTCACATGGAGTGACTGTGGAGCACTATGTGTGCCTGCAGAGGTCAATGTTGACTGGATAGCTAAGGTGGCACAGATGACAATGTCAGCAGATGATATGGCAATGATGATGTGGCAGATAACATGGCACTGATGACATGTCAGATGACATGGCATAGGTGATGTGTCCCTGATGATGTGGCAGTGGTGACATGTCCTTGATGATGTGGCTGCCACCGTGGCAAATGACGTGGTAGATAAGATAAGGGTTGATGATGTGGTAGCCTCAGGGCGCTGCTGACATGGCAGTTGCTGAGATGATGATGTGGCTGATAAGGTCTGCCACATGGCAGACTATGGACCAAGTCTAGGGAAGTGTTATTATGTCATGTGTCGATAGAAGGGTGACTGAAATCTATACAATATGCTGATGGAATCTTGGGATTCTGTCCTCCGTCGTTTGCGTTGGAGCTTGGCTTGGAGGTCTACTACAGCCCGTGAGCTTTGGGTGCTGGGCAGTAGATGTGCTTGGTGCGCTACCTCTGCAGCTTCCATGGCTCCCCCTCGCATTTTCTCCCTCTAATCACCCCCCTTCCTCCATGGGTTCCGAGAGCTTGGAGCAGATCCATGGCTCCCACAAGCCTCACCAGGTCACTTGTGAGCCTCAGCAGTAGGACCTCGCTGCTCTCGAGGATAGCCTCAAGTAGCTACCTCTTCCTTCTTCCTGCGAGCTTGATGCCGAAGTTGAAGACTCCGTCGATTCCCCCACCGGTGAGGCTGTTGTGCCTTTTTCTTTGGAGGGAAAGCTTTGGGCTAAGGCTATGGTTATGGCATGGGAGCCACCTAAGCTTTTGTTATCGGAGGACTCTCCTATTGGAGAGGCTGGATACACTATTTGGTCTTGCTATGGAGCCTAGGCACCGCTGTTGGAGAGGGTCGTTGAGGCTCTTGGAGGTAATCTGTTGATGATGGAGCAATGCTCATGCATCGAGGGCGTTGCTGCAAGGTCTGGCATTGGCACTAAAGTCTAGAGAGGTCGTGGCTGTAGCGTATGCAAAGTTGTGAGGCTTGTCATAGATAGAGCCTGGAGCTATGGAGCAGAAGCGCTAGAGAGTGCTAAACAAAGTAGAACAGCAGCAAAATGGTGGATTACAACAAGATCAAGTCTGCCGCCAACTCCTTTTTAATTAGATCTTTGATATCTTCCTTGGCTTTCTTGAGCAATCACTTCGATACACAGTTGTGAGGTAGGCCTTGGCTGTAACAATGTCGCTGACAATGCAGCTCTAAAGATGTGAAGATGGAGGACATGATCGATTCGAAAGAAGGAAAATTGGCAGAAGAGCTCGAAGCTGATGGTCGACGGTGCTGAACCTTTGCTTAGTTGGTGCCCTTGCTTGTATGATCAGAGTTCTCTCTGACTATTTGCTGAGCCTTTGTTTAGCGGAGTGCCCTTGCTTGTATGATCCTCTCCCTATCAAAGTTAAGAGAAACTATAAAGGAAAGAAATCGCTCCCACAGGACTAGTTCTCTCTCAATCTCGATGCTCACTCTTTCTCAAAAAATCTTTCTCAATGAAGAATCGCTCTCTCTCTCAACTCAAGAAACACTCAAATAAACTCTCTCTCACACAAATACTCAAGAGAAGGAACTAAAATCTCTCAAGAATAAATGGAAATCCTATGGACGAAAATTTTTCAAATGAATGGAAATTCTCTACGGAAGTGAACTCTCACAAGAACACTCGAGAACGAGAAGAGTGGAGCCAAGGAGAGAGGGCACAGCTAGAGAGCACACCACAAATGACTAACTGTACACTAGATTTAGTTGGAAAAATAGAATATATACAAATCCATTTAGGGTTAGGGTTAGAGGACTAACCCTTTCCTTTATAGCACTCTATAAGGTTAGTGCTATGCACACGTGATCACATGATGTTGAGCGTGAACTTTACAAGGGGTAAAAAACCTTAATAAGTGCCCCTAGGCCCTTATTACATAACATTATCCACCCACTGCCTTAGGAAATATAAATAATCATGGCAAGCATGAGGTTCAATAGTACATCCCAAGTGTTCCACAAGGTCTACAAGCTGAGCATAATGGGAATGAACCCACCCATGCAAGCTCATTGATGAAGACCTTTAGAATGTGAATGGCTCACTATCTTTTGTAGCACGAAGATCAAAGAGTATACATGATCAAATGCGAAAGCCTATGAGGCTAAAGATTTATTACCAATGGTGTACCAAACATCTCCACCTAACATGTCGTTGGATGTTGTGTGTATGTGGGTTTGCGTTGGAGCATGGAAAGTCTACCAAGAACCAATAAGTAACAACACACTATGAATTGGGTAGATTTTTGGCTGAGAATGTGGTTTTGCAATACTACATGGGAAGATTGGGAAATTGACAAAAAGTCATAATCTATTCGCTACTTTTTTTAATGGTGTAGCATAGAGTATAGCAGATATCATTGCCAACAAGTTTCGACAAGGGGCACATTAATGATGCCACTTTACTCGATAGTTTTAAAAGAACAATGTTGGTATTGTTTTAGGATCTTCTTTACTTCTTTGTGATGTTTTAACTGCTGTAAAGAAGACTCATTAAGGGCACAGCCACTTTGCTTCATAGCTGAAAAAACAACTTCCTTAAACACCCGAACATACAATAGCACATCTAAGATTTCCCACTGAATTCTATGATAACAAATTATCACACCTAGGGGTCAATAAAATGATTTCTAGCATAGTCTCACATTTAGTTGAGGAAACACTTGGGCCATAGCAACCATTGGTGTCGCGACTACTACTGACAACCCTTTTCCTTGCAATGTTTTCCATTATAATAGAAATCTTCTGTAGTGTGATTTCGGGTAACGACACATGTAGCACACAACTTTGACTTCAAGTGGATTTTTCATTGTAATATGGAAAAGGGGCTCTGATAATATTAAGGTACCCTTAGAGCTTGGTCATGCATGTATTCAGATTCCAAAATTTGTAATGTCACCAGCAATTTGAAATTTAAATACAGTCTACATCCACAATGGAGCAATGCATTTGAATTGTCAAAGCTAAAACTTTAAATCAATTCACCATCATATCCCCTCCTCTAGAGGAGGGGCGTGGGGTGCTGCTTTGAGCTGGTGATTCACCACATTAAAGAAGTGGAGCCCTCAGCCATAGCCCACAATTGTAGCACTTAGATTGGCTCCAATAGGCAATTGCTAGTGGACACAAGGAGTGACCAATTGCATTCTTACCATGCCTATTTTTTGGCATGACCATGCTCATATAAAGCTTGGAACCACCCCAAAAAAACAAACATTATTTCACGTTCAAGCAATTTCTTGAACCAACAAGCATGTGCGACCATGCTCTTAGCTCTCAATTTGAGTAGTTGGTTCGATGGTACTGTCGGGATATCCATCATCTAATTCCCATCAGAGAATGCTACTAAAGCCGAGTATAAAAATTTTGCTATTGCAAACTGTCATGGGCATCTATAGCCCGTGGACATGCGAGACTGCCATGCAGGTAGCTAGTACACTAGCCACATCAGCTGCCATGCCAATAGCCATGCAGGGCTACCATGCAAGTAGGGACTGCCATGTAAGCAACTAATAGATAGACCAGGTCAGCAAGCAATGTAGGTGCCACATCAACGAGGATGTCAGCAACAACCAAGTGGCAGCTTTTACATGGTACGTTGGTGGACTTGCAAGTTGGGCAAGAGACTGTTGTCAGTCAATGGATAAGTAGACAACCAATCAGCCAATTCTAGGGCCCAAGGGGGCCTGCCCCATTGGCCCTCATTCCTCATCATTCTCAACCAGCTCTAGCCTACAGCTAGCAATACCATCTAAGTTTAGGATCAGGCTAGAGAAGGCTACAGCAGACTAGCAGCCCATCTAGCACTTCAAGTAGCCTAAAGTAGTTTCTAGTTCTCTATTTTGTAGTGAGAGATTCCCCTCCATACAATACTTGTCTATTCTACAGTTGTATTCATCCCTCT